>NC_142929.1:87211477-87271477 GCF_046866305.1 Octopus bimaculoides
CCATGTATACACAAAAAAACGTACACGCACGAAATCATAACAGCATATACACAAGTGCAAACCCAGGCCCTATATGTAAGCGCAGGTACACGCATATGAATACGTAAGTGTTGTTACTATACAGACATCTACATAAAAAACTATTAGATCTCAGTGTATATATGCAGCCAACTTCTTAAATAAACCGCTGGGTGTATAAAAGTTAAAACCAAGCTAAAATATATGCATAAAAGAATACAAAGCGTTTTATTTTTAATAAATAGAATAGAATGAAGTAAAAAGTAAAAAAACAAGGGAGAAGAAAAATTATGTATATAACAGACGAAGGTTTTCTTAAAATGACGCAGGGGTCTTTACAAAATTCTTACAACGCTAAATAAATCATTTATAATTCGGTACCAATCCAATAGTCAGATTGCACAATGGTTATAAGGAGTCGATCATAGTCAAAAAATTACCCATATGGAATATTATATGCAGACATTTTAAATTTGGACGCATGCCTACATGTGTTTAAAAGTTCGCGTCTTTGGTTTAGCGCCTTCTTATCCTGGAACAAGATATTCATTTTTTCCAATAAACAAAGATCACATTTCAATGGTCTTTTATGGGCACCGTGTCTGTAAGGCGATGCTTTGCCTAAAATCCTCCATGTCACGTTGAAAGGCTGGGCTTCATTCTCCTTTAAATGCCAGACGTATTTTGCCAGGCTCGTCTTTGTCCTATTTTCAGGGTACCTAAAAGAATTTTTATGCGAATACAGTCTGGTTTTGAAAGAATTTTCTGTAGCCCCTATATATGTTCTATAATCATGCGAGCCTTCTATCTGGACTTTGGCCTTATATACGATGCCCTTTTCTAGACATCTTCTTTCCAACGGACAGGAGGTTGGGTCTTTGAAATTACAGGTCTTTGTAAGCTGGTCTGCATTATTGTTTTTGGTAATTATTTTATTGTTATGCTGGCTGATTAAAGAGGCGAAGTTTTTGCAGCAAGAATAGCTAATCTTAGGCGTTCTTCTATTAAATATTCTATAAAACTTATGATCAGGTTGAAAGTGCCTAGTGACCAATTTTAAGAATTCTTTACCTATATTCGTTCTTACGGCCATATTGAAAGCCGGGTTGAACCACAAAACTTTCCTAGTCCTAGTTCTACGTGCTGGGCTGCTGCCAGCATTAGACTGGGTGTACTAGGTAAAGAATTCTTAAAATTGGTCACTAGGCACTTTCAACCTCAAATTTTTTTTAATAGGATGAATCTGGATTAAATTTATTTGGTTTGTGCATTACGCATCCATGACCGTTAATTGAAACGACCAATTCATGACCGTTATTTGAAACGACCAATCAAACGAATCCATGTGTTTTAAATTTTATATTACTTTCGATTGCATTGTTATCCTTTCTCCATTTCTAACAAAACTGTCCGATGAACGGTTTTTTTGTTATATTTCTACTGCTTTTAAATAAATAAAGTATATATATATATATATATATATATATATATATATATATATATATATATATATATATGTGTGTATGTATATATATGTGTATATATATGTATGTATATATTTGTGTATATATATATATATATATATATATTATTATTATTATTATTATATGTATTTATTTTCTCCTAATTAATGAATAACTCGGACAAAATAAATAGGTTAATAGATACCAGGGTAGCAAACTTCACAAAATAACTGTGGTGTAACTCCTGTTTATGACGTAGAAACTCCTTGATATTTTGGGTACTTGAGTATATATAAAATTAATGAATGGAGTAAAACGCATATTTTAACTGCATACTTTTATTTCCAACATATGTTTCGAAGAATTACAATTTATACGATCCATAGGAATCGGTGGTGTTAAAAATGTAAACTTCTCTTCAGGGAAATGTATGGGAACCAGCTTAAATGTAAAACATTATAACCGAATATGAGAACTATAGTTGGAGAATTAAATTTATTTGGTCTGTGCATTACGCATCCATGACCGTTAATTGAAACGACCAATTCATGACCGTTATTTGAAACGACCAATCAAACGAATCCATGTGTTTTAAATTTTATATTACTTTCGTTTGCATTGTTATCCTTTCTCCATTTCTAACAAAACTGTCCGATGAACGGGAACGTGAAACTCAGAGTAACGGTTTTTTTGTTATATTTCTGCTGCTTTTAAATAAATAAAGTATATATATATATATATATATATATATATATATATATATATATATATATATATATGTATGTATATATATGTGTATATATGTATGTATATATATGTGTATATATGTATGTATATATATATATATATATATATATATATATATATATATATGTATGTATATATATGTGTATATATGTATGTATATATATGTATATATATATATATATATATATATATATATATATATATATATATATATATATATATATATATATATATTTTATTATATGTATTTATTTTCTCCTAATTAATGAATAACTCGGACAAAATAAATTGGTTAATAGATACTAGGGTAGCAAACATCACAAAATAACTGTGGTGTAACTCCTGTTTATGACGTAGAAACTCCTTGATATTTTGGGTACTTGAGTATATATAAAATTAATGAATGGAGTTAAACGCATATTTTAACTGCATACTTTTATTTCCAACATATGTTTCGAAGAATTACAATTTATACGATCCATAGGAATCGGTGGTGTTAAAGATGTAAACTTCTCTTCAGGGAAATGTATGGGAGCCAGCTTAAATGTAAAACATTATAACCGAATATGAGAACTATAGTTGGAGAAGGTTATAACGTAATTTATTTGAAAAGACTGTTGGAGATTAGGACGCTACCAGATAGTAAGTTGGACAAGAAGGGAAGAAAAGAAGAAAAGAAAAAGGAAAAAAAGAAAAAAAATTCAGTGTAAAGTTGGGAGAAAATAGGATGATATAAATCCGATAAAAATTGGAGAGGAATGTTATGTAATAAAAAGGGATCGTAAAGGGGGTTAATCTTGTGTTTCTACAAAAATACTGAGACGAATGTATATAATCATTTATACTTATGTATATGCGCATATATACACACAAACATGTACTCGAATAAATACATATGTGCATACATATATACACCTACGTACAACCCCCCCACACACACATATATATATAAATATATACACATATATATATATACACATCCATATCCACATGTATATATATATATATATATATATATATATATATATATATATATATATATATATACATATATATATATATATATATACATATATATATATATATATATATATATATATATATATACATATACATACATAAGCACATACATATACACACATGCATACATACACGCGCAAACACACACATATATATATATACACATACACACATATATGTATATATATAAACTTAAACATATATATATATATATATATACAGTCTACCCCTGCTTGTTCGTGGTTTGGCATTCGCGGTCTCGGTTATTCATGGAACTAATAATTGTTCACGGAAACTACTACATATTCGCGGAATCGCAAATGTCCGTGATTTTTCATGTTTTTTTTTATGGCAATATATATTTTTTCACACTTTTTAAAAATAAATTATTAATAACAGTATACTGTATTTGCTGGCTTACTGGACGCCCCTTCGCAGTTGAAGCTCCCTGTGATTAGAATAACCGCGCATCACGTCGCATTATTATTTTAGATACAAATACACTGTATCTTGTATCTCTTATTCCTGCTTTCAATCAAAGATTGCTAATTAATATAGTGACATTATATATATATATATATATATATATATATATATATATATATATATATATATATATATACAGTGTATCGCACCAGTATTACTTGGGCTAGGGATGACAGATCAAAGATATATACAACACGAGACTGAATGTTAATTTTATACCAGTGCTTTTTTAAAAATCATCGCTACATTTGATCATACACATTGTTTATTTCAACAGGATAATTTTTAAGGTCGTGAGCCAATATAGCCTCAATGAAATTAAGTTACTTATTGGTCCTTCTCTCTCTCTACCTCATTATTATTATAGTATAGGTTACTGTACCTAGTGGTAATAGTAGTAATACAAACTAAATTTTTTAAAACCATGATTATTTCTAATCTCTGTTCAATCTCCCATTGGTGGTATGTGCATATTAGATGAAAGGAAGATATTGTATGTTTTTTTTAGGGAAAACTGCGTCCAGTAGCTAACTCTAGTATTTTGTTGAGTGCTGTGTTTTTTGCAGCGTGTTATTAAAGCTCTAAGATGCCATCCAAACCTCTTACACCTTCTAAGGCTTCTGGCAGTGAACCTAAGTGCCAGAGAAAAGTTATGATGCTACATGAGAAGGCACAACTGCTGGATATGTTCCAGGAAAGTAAAAGTTATGTTGCAGTAGGTTGCTATTATGTTGGCAACAACAGCACCATACGATACATAAAGAAGAACGAGGTGGCAATCAGGACAACCGTAGCAATAAGGTTCTGTGAAATGTAAAAAAGATAACGATAGTGAGAAATAAGCACTTCATCAAGATGGAATCTGCCTTGGCATTGTGGATCGGTGACTGCAAGAAGAAAAACATCCCCTTGAGCAATAACATTATCCACGAGAAAGCACGGAAATTATACCAGCAATTCAACAGATGAGACGGAGCAGATGGCACTGAAGAACCACAATCAAGACCACTGACAGCACCGGAACCCGAAGATTTGCAAGCCAGCAAGGGATGATTTGATCATTTCCAGAAATGGATTTAAAATAAAGTGTGTTTCCCTGCACGGAGAGGCAGCATCAGCTGACAAAGAAGCCGTTGAGAAGTAGCTTGAGACCTTCAGGCAGATCATCAAGGACGAGAGATACAAGCCGGAACAGGTTTTCAATATGGACGACACTGGTTTGTTCTGAAGATACCTTCCAGAACGTACATCATGAAGGATGAAGCCAGAGCCCCAGCATTTAAGGCACAGAAGGACAAAGTGACGCTAATTATGTGTGGCAATGCTGCTGGCTTTATGATGAAACCAGGATTTATCTACAACTCAGCGAACTCAAGGGCCTTCAAAAATAAGAATATAAATCTGCTACCTGTCCACTGGAAGCACAACCCCAAGGCTTGGATTATCAAAAGTCTATCTTTGAATTGTTCCCCCAATGCTTCATTCCTCAGGCCAAGGAATGCCTCCAAAACGTATGCATGGAATTCAAGGTGTTGCTTGTTATGGATATTGCTGGTGGTCACTCTTTGGATTTGAATCATGAGGCAGTCCAAGTCGAGTTCCTGCCAACACCACCTCCCTCATATAGCCTATGGATCAAGGCATGATCCGTGCCTTCAAGGCACTTTACTCTCAGAACTATTTTCAACACCTTGTGGACGGAATGGATTCGGACGAGAATTTTAAGTTAAAGAAGTACCGGCGTAACTACATGATCGCAATGTGCCTGTCAGTCATCCACGCTACTCTTAAAGACACGAAGAAAGAAACCTTTATCGCATGCTGGAAGAAGGTGTGGCTAGAACGTATCCAGGACTACGATGGCTTCTCACCTGAAAATATTCAGCACGATGCTGTGAACAATGTGGTGAAACTGGCAAAAGTACTTTGTAGCGAAGGTTTTGACAACATCATGCAAGATGAGGTCAACGACCTCATCGCTGCCCACTCTGAAATCCTAACAAACGAAGATTTGTTGAAGCTAATGAAATCTACCAGTGAAGAGGAGGACAAAGCACTAAACCCAGAGGAAGAGGAGGGTGAGATGGGCCTGGCAATCAAACGTATATGCGACCTTCAAAGGAATTGCAAGGGTAGGTGGAATTATGGGATCCCTATAAGATTCAGTCTCTCCAATCTAAAAATGCCATTGATGCTGCCATGCAGAGTTTCACTCTCCTTATCACCATGAAGAAACAGCAATTTCCCATCACAATGTTCCTCAAACCCATGAAGAGAGCCTTGCACGAAGATATGACATTTCCTAAAACACCTGAAGATGAGGCGTCACCTGAAGATGAGGTGTCACCCGAAGAGCTTTAAATCTTCTTTGCTGTGTAGTCATTATCTTCATTATTTTCATCATCGTCTTAAATCAATATCAGTCATTATTGGTGAGTAACTGTACATTTTACTTCATTTTTATTAAATTATTATATATATATATATATATATATATATCTGTACAGATAATTGTCACATATTATATTACAGAATTGTCATATATAACCTCTATTTACATAATATCGAGGGGTCTCTTTCATTCTTTTGTTGTAATACTAAGAACCAAGGTTCATGAACTCATCGATGAAAATCCACTGTCACATATAGAAAAATTAATAAGTAAAAGCACAATAAATAAGTATAATATCATACAAAGTAAACATCAGAAGATAAAGATAATATTATCTTTATCTTATGATATTTACTTTGTATTATATTATACTTATTTATTGTGCTTTTACTTATTAACTTTTCTATATGTGACAGTGGATGAGTTCATGAACCTTGGTTCTTTTCCCTAAAACTATATATATTTATATTTTATACTGTGAAATTTAATTATAATTTTTAATAAATTGATTTTAATTGAGTTTTTACCTGTAATTTTGGATTTTTATCCCTAATATTATATATATATATATATAAGTGGAGTTAAATGCAGGTGTTATTTAAATTCTTTTACTTCCAACACGTTTCGAAGCTATCACTGGTATTATACCAAAGGAATAAAATGGTGTAAAACATTGTAATCATCTCTTCAGGGAAATGAAGACATGAAACTCGTCAAAAAGACATTTTAGCAGAAAAAAAATGTCTTATTGAAGAGTTTCATTTCTTCATTTCCCTGAAGAGAAGATTACAATGTTTTACACCGTTTTATTCCTTTGGAATAATACCAGTAATGTCTTCAAAACATGTGTCGGAAATAAAAGAATTTAAATAACACCTGCATTTAACTCTATTTATTTATTCATATATATTATACAAAATATTTCACGTAAACCTGGAGTTTCTACCTTTAAAAACAAGGAGTTACAACCTTTTTACTTGTGTGATTTTTTAACAAGGGGAAACACACACACACACACATAGGATCTAGTTCAAAACGGGGGCACCAGTATTTTCTTAACGAAACACTTTGAAACTTGGGACACTGGTAGAATGCGTCATATAAAACATCTTTTTCTCTTAGTCTTCTTAAGAAAAATTATTATATTGCAATTTATTTCATGTTAAAGTTGTCGTATTTCTGTAATTTCAACCAATGACTGACGTCCATTCAGCCGAATATATTAAGTGCTGACTACGTAAACAAACGATTCTCAAACGATTCTGGCGGTGATAAAATTATTATTTCCTTGTCAAAAAATGGCTGAAGCATATTGGCAGTAGCTAATAAACCTTTCTATTATAGGCACAAGGCCTGGTTTTTGAGGGAAGGAGCAAGTCAATTAGGGTTAGGGTTAGGGAAAACAAACACACGTGTGTTGCCTCTCTGCAAAATGTCAGAAGTAATGGAGATTAAATACGCTTTACACCGCTTAAACTGCCAAAGGAGTAACTGTAAGCAGCTGAATACTTGTCAGTGATTGGTTGAAATTATCGAAATAAGACAATTGTTTTACATGAAATTAATTCGAATACAAAAAATTCTTCTGTTCTATAACACAAAATAGATAAGTATACGAAGTTTGAAAGTCTTTCGGTACCAAAAACACTACATAAAACGTAAATGAAAACTGGTGCCCCCGTTTTGAACTAGATCCCACACACACACACACACACATATATATATATATATATATATATATATATATATATATATATATATATATATATATATATATATGTATATATATATATACGGGAGAATGTACGAAAAAACAGCAACAGACGAGGACAGGTGGTGTAAACAACAAAAGGATGTATTAGTATGACGCTCGGGAATACGCTCTTCAACAGAAAGAATACGGAGACAAGGAGAAAAACACGGAGAAAAAAATTGAATAGTGTTCAGTCAACGGTCATATATATATATATTACGTTATATTTCGTCATTTATAGGCATTTTTATGGACCACATCCAATATTCGCAATATACATAATTATTTGCTTCACCGAGTTACAAGTGATGCTATCTGTGGGATTATCAGCTTTTTTAGCTGCTATTTCTGAACTTCGGTATATGGTGAAGCAAATATTTGCTGATCCCTTAATTATGTTTACAAATATATATGAGCTTTTAAATAAGTTCTCCATCAATAATGGTACTTTCATACCGATGGGCTTGGTGAAAATTATTAATTGTTAATTGATTTATTAATTAATAAATTGATAATCCTTTACCCTTTTAATTTGTAATAATTATTCACTCCCTGTTAGTATACGCAGATTCTCTGCGGTATCACTTGTCGCGCACATGGTAATTTCCTGAAGGAAGGACAGTTAGACTGGCTGACCGAGGTGGATTCGGTTATGCTTTCAGATCTGTGTCGGTGTGGAATGTTACTCGTCCATGCTTGCACAGTTTGCTAGCATAGTCGAATTTACTACTGGAATACAGTATTGATGAAGAAAATTGATTATCAATCATAATCCAGAAACGCGTCTACTGTTAACCTTCGGAATTGGTTAGTTTTTCATTGTTTTTTTCTTCTTGTTTTTGCCTTTGTGAGTTAGAAGTGATGCTATCTGTGGGATTCTCAGCTTTTTTTAGCTGCTATTTCTGAACTTCGGTATATGGTGAAGCAAATATTTGCTGATCCCTTAATTATGTTTATAAATATATATGAGCTTTTAAATAAGTTCTCCACCAATAATGGTGCTTTCATACCGATGGGCTTGGTGAAAATTATTAATTGTTAATTGATAATCCTTTACCCTTTTAATTTGTAATATATATATATATATATATATATATATATATATATATATATATATATACATGCATGCATACATATATAATACACACACATACACATATATATACATATGGCAATGTAATGTCAGTGTGCATGTTCGACAGAGTGTAAGCATCTTGAGAGAAAAAGGTAGGCATAGGAGGCATCTGATGGAGTGTGCAAAAGAAACGACTGTACTGGTATGGTCATGTGATGCATATGGACGAGGACAGCTGTGTAAAGAAGTGCCGATCTCTAACTATAAGGGGAACTGACGGCTTTTTTTTTTTGCTGGCGGCTTCAGTGTTGTTGTTGAGCATATTCGAGCTTGTGTTAGGAGACTTTTCATAGATTTGGGTTGTCTCTTGCTTTTTATGATGGTGTGTGTTTGGAGGATTAAGTTCATTCTGTGGTCCTTTTTTAGCAGGGGAATGTTTTGAAGGATGGTGTTGAAGGTTTCATTGTTAAGAGGGTTGTATGTGGAAATGTATGGTAGGGCTTTTGGTTGTATGACCTTCTTTAATTTAGGATGTCTGAGTTCATGGATGCTGAGTTGAAGGGCTCGTTGAAAGCATGTGTCAATTAGTGTAGATGGGTAGTTCCTGGTGGTGAGAGTATCCTTTAGTTCATGTAGTCGAGTGTCCCTAGTGCTTGCATTAAAAACTATAGTACATATCCTTTTTGCTAAGTTGAAGGGGATATTCCTTCTGGTGTGTCTATGAAAAGTCTCCTAACATAAGCTCGAATACGCTCAACAACAACACTGAAGCCATCAGTAAAAAAATGCGGTAGACCCAACTGCGGGATATGCGTCGATTTAATCGAGGGATCAAAGTTCTTCAAACAGGGACAAAATTTCACGGTGAAAAGTAACAGATCAAAATTCCGAAAAACAGAAAAATAGCTTTCAGCCAACACATCGACATTTGCGCCAATAACAAAAATCCAGGTTTCAGAATTTTCCCCTCTATCAATTCAGAGACGATACAACCTACAGCCAAAGAATTAGTAAAGAGTATCTCTTTATCACAAAATACAGACCCCTTCTGAACGCATCTACAACAAGTGACATATCCACCCGACCTTAGAATAAAACACACACACAAATATTAAAAATGATAAACTCCAAAGAGATACTCAAGGAATTATTAAAAAAATTTAAAATATATAAAAAAAACAACCCCAATCACTGCTCACTCGACTAGTTACTATCACACTATCCCGCATTCTATTATTACTCTTTCTCTTCTTCTCCCCATCCCTCTTCTTCTCCATTATCCTCTTCGTCTTCTTCCTTTCCACCACCTCCTCCCTTACTTTATTACTACTACTGCTGTTTAGAATAACACCTATGCAAACGTTATAAATACATTCAAAAGGGATTTCTCAAGAATTCAAATCACTACTCCCGCCAACAACAGGTCATTTTTCAGGACACTTAACCAATTAACACTCTGCTACTATCATAGCACTCCCGTTGCTGCTGCTGCTTCTTCTTCTACTTCTTCTCCTTCTCCTTCAAGAATTAAATTTAAATGTTGAAGTGAATCTAACGGTTTTTTGTGTGTTATTTTAAATGGTTTATAAACACCTTCCATGCTGCAATTGTTTTTGTTCCAGCACATGATCTTAGATCAGGTTACTTGCTATGCAAGTCAAGTACATCTCCGTAATATATATATATATATATATATATATATATATATATATATATATATATATATATATATATATAAACATAATTAAGGGATCAGCAAACATTTGCTTCCCCACATACCGAAGTTCAGAAATAGCAGCTAAAAAAGCTGAGACTCCAGCAGATAGCATTACTTGTAACTCACAAAGGCAAAAACAAGAAGAAAAAACAAATGAAAACTAACCGTTCGAAGTTAATCATAGACGCGTTTCTGGATTATGAGCGATAATACTCAATTTCCTTCATCAGTATGATATTCTAGTAGTAAATTCGACTATGCTAGCAAAACTGTGCATGCATGAACGAGTGAACATTCATGCATCGGCACAACCTGAAAGCATAACCGAACCTACCTCGGCCAGCCAGTCCACTATTTCTTCCTCAAGAAATTACCATGTGCGTCACAAGCAATACCGCAGAAAATTTGCGGTTTACTATCAGGGAGTGAATAATTATTACAATTAAAAGGGTAAAGGTTTATCAATTTATTAATTTATTAATAAATCAACAATTAATAATTTTTACCAAGCCCTTCGGTATGTAAACACCATTATCGGTGGAGAACTTATTTAAAAGTTCTTATACATTTATAAACATAATTAAGGGATCAGCAAACATATGCTTCACCACATACCGAAATTCAGAAATAGCAGCTAAAAAAGCTAAGACTCCAACAGATAGCATTACTTGTAACTCACAAAGGCAAAAACAAGAAGAAAAAACAAATGAAAACTAACCGTTCGAAGTTAATCATAGACGCGTTTCTGGATTATGAGCGATAATACTCAATTTCCTTCATCGGTATGATATTCCAGTAGTAAATTCGACTATGCTAGCAAAACTGTGCATGCATAGCTGCTATTTCTGAACTTCGGTATGTGGTGAAGTAAATGTTTGCTGATCCCTTAATTATGTTTATAAATGTATAAGAACTTTTAAATAAGTTCTCCACCGATAATGGTGTTTACATACCGAAGGGCTTGGTAAAAATTATGAATTGTTGATTTATTAATAAATTGATAAACCTTTACCCTTTTAATCGTAATAATTATTCACTCCCTGATAGTAAACCGCAAATTTTCTGCGGTATTGCTTGTGACGCACATAGTAAATTCTTGAGGAAGAAATAGTGGACTGGCTGGCCGAGGTAGGTTCGGTTATGCTTTCAGGTTGTGCCGATGCATGAATGTTCACTCGTTCATGCATGCACAGTTTTGCTAGCGTAGTCGAATTTACTACTAGAATATCATACCGATGAAGGAAATTGAGTATTATCGCTCATAATCCAGAAACGATTAACTTCGAACGGTTAGTTTTCATTTGTTTTTGCCTTTGTGAGTTACAAGTAATGCTATCTGTTGGGGTCTCAGCTTTTTTAGCTGCTATTTCTGAACTTCGGTATGTGATGAAGCAAATGTTTGCTGATCCCTTAATTATGTTTATAAATGTATAAGAACTTTTAAATAAGTTCTCCACCGATAATGGTGTTTACATACCGAAGGGCTTGGTAAAAATTATTAATTGTTGATATATTAATAAATTGATAAACCTTTACCCTTTTAATTGTAATATATATATATATATATATATATATATATATATATATATATTACGGAGATGTAATATATATATATATATATATATATATATATATATATATATATATACACACACACACATACACTGAGAGACAGAAAACTTGATGTCTTTCACTAAACAAATAATTTCTTTTTTGCAATTTTCACTTTAATGTATTTTGCACAACTGTTCTCTTGAGTTTTTAGTAAAAGTAAAAAAATTTCCATATCTTTCATAATTGGTATTTTGACTTTTGTTTCGAGATCTGTACAATTATTTTAGTGTATTTCTGATTATAAGTGGTCTTTGCTTAAAAAAAGGCATTTATTTATGTATTTGTCATACTTTTGGAATAGCTGTCTTACATAAATCGGAATTCTTCAGGTGTGTGGGGGGGGGGGGAGAGGGGTCAAGGCTTTCTACATTTTATAAAGTATCCCTCATTTCAAAACACTCACAGACAGACATTCTTTAAAATAAAACTTTAATTTTTTTTTTCACACGTCTAGCCATCCCCTCATTGTATACTGGCAACTACTATTTTTGCATGTTTGTTATTTTTTGTCATGTTCACATACTGAAACACTTGTAACCCATAGTTTTATAGAAAAACAATTGAAAAGCTATTCTGCATAAATTGGAACTTCAATGGTTGTTTCTTTTGGGGATTGTAACCATGAAAATTAAAATGAAGAGGTGGGAGTACAAAAAATTTTCTTTAAAAATGCCTATCACAAATTTAGCTCACAGTTAGATGAGTTCCCTTTGCCAAGCAATAAAAGTGTGTTTCTTGCTTATATTTGCTTTGTCAAAGTTTAACGTTTGGTTCAAAAGCTATTCTTTATAAAATAACTAGAAACAGATACAAAAGAGGAGTTGGTGTTTCATGTTTGTGCTGTAGGTGGGACACCATCGATGGTAAGTTGTCATCGTTGCTTCATCAGTTTACTGAAAAAGTTATACCTAGTGTAATTAGGCTATTCGCAACACATCTCATTGCAAATAACATAAGCACTAGGCTTAACAAATTGATGAGTAATTGTTATCACAGCAGTAAATAAAGTCAACATATACTCTCAATTCCCCTCCTTCAACAGCTTTGCATTGAGAAGGATGAAGATTTTGCATGATTCCTTTTTTTTTTGCTACACTAGAGATTCAATGGCTCTCAAAGGGAAAACACCTAAAAGTTTCTATTCCATTTTTAAGACAGTTGTGGAATTCTGACAAGAATTTAATTTCCTTCTTTGTGATTCAAGCATGACAATGCTTATATGACAGACATATTCACAAACGCCAATGAAGTTAATTTGCAACTGCAAAAAATGAGGTTAAACCTTATCAAAGTAAAATTAACCCTCTTCACACCCCTGCCGAAGGTACAGCTATTCAAATGTAACATAAGCCGTCACAAAGTTTTCCAGTATCTGAGCCTCTCTAAATTGAGAAGGAAAAATGCATACCAAAAGATGACATTCAGGTGTATTGTTCACACCTGGATGACCTGCATAGAGACATGTCTGATTTCAGGATATTTATTTTTGCTTAAAATACCAGTCTGGTGACACCAAGATATCAGTAATGAGGAAAGAAGAGTGGCAGAGGTAGAACTGTTTCACTTTAAAATGATATTGAGTTGAGGCTAAAGTGAAAAATTACATCAGGATTTTTGATTTCAAAAGACGTTTCTGTGGAACAAAGTCAAGATATACTTAATTGCCTTTCCAACATCATATTTTGTAGAGCAGCGCTCTGTGTTGTTGTCCAGATTCTTTCTAAGCAAAGAAACAGAATGAAAATTACTGAACTTGGGGATGTAAGACAACTTTTTAGCTGAGTGTCAAGAAGCTGATATCCTTGCACAAAGTACACCCAACACATTAAAAATATGAAAGCAACTTTATTACAGGTGGGATGTAAATTTACTCTTTCATACTTTAAAAACAGCAAAATAATGGGTTAATTAGGTTGTTAAGTTTTATTTGTGAAATACGGTTGTTTTGAATTTGCAGTATAAAGAGGTCTAAATTTGTGGGTAGGAGAAAGTCACTAGGAATGTGGCCTAGGAGTCAAGTGAACGGGAGTCTGAAAAAGTTTGGGAACCACTGCAATAAACTGTTATTGTTCTTTATTGCACACTGTCCACTATTTGTTCCCTACACACTGCTGGGAGCTTACAAAATTTCTACATTCAGATTCTTGGATCTTAACCTTATAAATTAAAATTTTGTTCCAGTCACTGCAAATACTAACAGTGTGGAAGTCTTGGGAATGGAAAAATGAAGCTAAATTTGTCAATTAAGGATTTCCCCTTAACGAATAAAACAGTATATATGAATCTTATGATTCCCAGCACTAATGAAATGTTTTGCCATATGAGGTGGAAGGCCTTCTTTATCAACAACTGTTCTACCAATCCTAAGAACCAGAATCATCAACCTTCTTCAATGAATTTAGGTCTCATAAAAAATCCCTTCTCCTAATATTAATCTAAATAAATTTGTAAAGGATTTAACCAATTTGATCAAGAATATAAAGTTTAAACCCAAGAACAGATGAAAATTAATGACCTGACCAAAAAACTTAAGAAGTATCTACACAGTGGTAACTTATATAGTGTACCACTGAATACCTACTGGAAACTGATCCTCAGTCTACATAAGAACTACAAAATAATGCTAACTCTACCCTAAAGGAAATTAACCAGAAGATGCAGGATTTAGCGCTTGATCATGGTTTGAAAGATAGGACTGAACTTTCAAACCCAGGCCACCTCCTATCAACTTAAAAGACTTCAAAGAAAATCTTGTTGCAAACCCTTCTGTTTGCCTCATCTACCCACCTCCCCAGATCTGATGTAGGTAGAATTTGCAAGGTTGTTTTAGATAGAGTATTATCTCACCTTCGTTCTAACACCCAATATAAATTCATTCAAGTGGATATAGATCAGTCCTGATCTAGTGTCTCACCTATTCTACTTAATAAGGCCCTCATCTTCACACTTAAGTATTCTGACCTAACAAGGGGAGATGTGGGTATTATCTTAGCAGCCCATCAGGCAGTTATCAAGTCTGATGGAAAACTTTGGGCCCACAAGGACACCCCCGATTATTTTGACATCCCAAAGGAAGCTAGCCACTCAGCCCAGTGACTTTATAGGTTATTTACTCCACTGTTTTTGAGACCACTTTCCCAATATTTCTGGTGGTCTTTATTGGGATGAGGCTCTGTTTGTGGTCCCGAGTTGTAGTAACTGAGAAGTCAAACAACTTTGTAAAAGAATTAGATCCTTCTTAGCGTCTCATTTTGCTACAGTCTTAAAACTGTGAACTTCTTCAATGTCACCATAGATCTATAAAACAACACTGTCTATCCTTACCACAAACTGGGTAAGAACCTCATGTCTTAAAGGATTTCATCTCTGTCCACTAATATGGAAATATTTGAGCAATACACCAAATATTATATTTGGTCATCCCATAAATAATGAGGATTTTTTTATACTTCTTTTATTCTTCAAAATTAAGACAAGCAAAGTTCTTTTCTAATCTAAAATATAATCTTTATTTTCTACAATGCTCTTCCATCTATCTGGTAGACTTGCAAGGCCTCTCTTCTAAAATTCACTTGTCCGTGATGAAAAATACTCCTCCAGTACTGTTCTGACCTTGTCTACAGAAGTCATATTTTTTCCATCCAAATGATTTTGAAGACTGCAGAATAAATGATAATCAGATGGGGCAATGTCCAGCGAATATGGTGGGTGGGGCATCATTTCCCATTCAAATTGCTCCAGCCATTGGAATGTCATCCTCACTGTATGTGGCCGAGCATTATCCTAAGGGAAGAACACCTTTCATCATGAAACCAAAGATATTCGTTTTTCTTCTTGCGCTGACTTAGGCCACTCAAGCTGCTTGCAGTAGATCTCCTTTGTTATCATTTGGTTTGGGTTTAAAAGTTCAAAGTGGACTAAATCTTTCATAACCCAACAAAACAGATAACAACACCTTATGTGGGTGAAGACCTTCTTTAACCTGGGGTGGTGGTGTTTCTCCTTTCCCTACCCACTGTCTTTGGCACTTGACATTTTTATAGAGAACCCAGTCTTTGGCACTTGACATTTTTATAGAGAACCCAATTCTCGTCACCAGTCACTATTTGGTCCAAAAAAGGTTAATTCGTGAGACGTGACAGCAAAGAAGAGCACACATTCACTCTCTGCACATGATTAGACTTGGAAAGTTTGTGAGAGGAACCTATTGACCCAATTTGCTGGCTTTTCCAATGGCATGCAGGTGTTGATGAATGGTTGAATAACCAAATCCAAGCTTCTCTGCTAGTTTCTAAACAATTATGATGGGATTTTGTTCCACCAGGGTTTGAAGGATGTCCTTGTCGAGCTCTACAGATCTTCCAGGATGAGGCTCATCTTCTAGGCTGTAGTTTCCGGCTTGGAATTTCTGGAAACACCATTGACACTGGCTTATGCTTATTGTCCAATCCCCATATACTGCATTAATATTCTTCACACTTTCTGCTGCATTGTTACCTTTATTCAACTCATAAAGCAAAATATGCCGAATATACTCCTCTGTCACTTCCATTATTGCTTTGAAAAAAAAAGAACCATTAAAATCGAACTGCACTCTTCAAAACTTGCACTAAGAATAAGTACCAGGTAAAATTACTACCTGCTTTTATAGTAAGTTGATGCAGGTAGTTTATCCTGTCCCCCTCCAACTTTTAGTTTATGCAATTGAAAAGGCCGCAATATTTATAGGATGACCCAATACCAGCACTCTGCACTGAGCTGGCTATAAGAATTCAGTTAGGTATATCTATATATGGAGTGATCTTCTCCATCTCCAGGACCTGGCACTGCAGGTACTTCTTCCCCCGTAGATAAAACCCAATGTTTCCCCCATATTTCACTCTGCCCTTATCTGCCTAAACTTAATTATCATGGCAAGCCCAATAGGCACTTCTCCAACTCTGCTGCTGCTTATAGGCATCCACCTTCCCACCCCAAGCCTTACATGGGTGGACCTCTAGAATGTAACAAGCAGACCAGAATATGTGATGTTTTCTGGTTTTACCCCTACTTTCACCCTCAATAGCCAAATCCCATTACCCAAGCTTTTCTTTGCACAGCTGGAAAAGCATTTCCCTAGATCTAGTACTCTTACAAAAATCTTCAAACCCCCAATTCATTAAATTATCTTAATCTACCACAACTAACATAGCTGGTATCATTCATCAACGTAACAACAGGAAACTATGTAACCTGGGTGACTGTGATTATGCAAATATGACACAGTCTGTAACCCTAGAACATCCTGGAACCTTCTTACCAGAGCAGACCTTTACCCCACTAGCCCTAAACCTAGTACTCTGCCCACTACCCGTAACTGGTCCAGGGATCAGGCTACACTGATAATGGGGATGATATCACCAGATATGATAGTTACAATAAATTGCATCCTCTGGATAGCTCCCTCACCACCAGTGCTGAGACATGTGATTCCTGTGATACTCAGTTAATGTCCGGTATTTTTAACCCCATGTTTCCCTCTTTAGCACCCTCTAGGAAACTAGCAGCTGTCCATTAGATAAGAAATGCCTTGCTAGGAATATTATATGTAAATGCTCAGTTTTCACAGAGGATTCAAAGTATGTAAAAGTCAGCACGTGCAGCAACACTTTTAAGATGAGACTGAATAATCATTACTCTAGCCTTTAGATATTTCCTTTATTTGTTTTGTTGCCTCATATTCCTCATCTTTTTGTCTTTTCCTTTTTAACTCTTCACATGCGTGGTTGTGTGTGTATATATATTCCAAAATGTAACTACATGTGGATTGTTGGTGATTTTTTTCCTCCTTATTCCTTTGCCCTTGGACTTTCCTCTTTCTCTCCTGTTTCTGAAGAACAGCTTTGCTTGAAACGTAAAACACACTTTCTTTCCTTTCCTGAGCATCTTTTAATACTTGTTGTTTATTATTTCGTGTGTTTTTGATCAACTATATATATATATATATATATATATATATATATATACTGTGTAAATATGAAGTTAAAAAAGTAATATAACTTATTACTAGTGGTTTGCATGCATAATAAAAGTCATAAAACATAACATATCTTTATATATAAGAGTGTATAAAGATTTATACACAGAGAGAAGACTTTTGCCAATGAATGCATAATTACATAGCTATAATACATACCAAAAGCACGTGTGCAAGACAGCTCAGATGCCAAATTAATTTATTTGGTCATTAATAGTGAAACTCGAGTATAGGATTAACTAATTTTTTTATTTTGTTCACTCTAGTGCCATTAACAGTATGCCTTAAGAATTCTTTTTTTCATGGTTTGGGTTTAACTGGCCTTTTTAGCATGTAAAAAGTCCTGGTAAGGGTCTTCTCTCTGTGTATAAATCTTTATATACTCATATATATAAATATATGTTATGTCTTATGACTTTTGTTACGCATGCGAACCACTGGTAATAAATTATTTTAATTTTTTAACCTCATATTTACACAGTAAAATTTTCCAATTCTGAGGCCATATAGTACACAATTTTAATTTATTTACTGCTCAGCTATTTGACTACACTTGCACACTAAGTTTGAATCCATAATGTATAAAGATGGAGCTGTCTTGCACACATGTTTTCAGTACATATTATAGCTACATGCCTCTGTAGTGAGTTCAGCATTGCGTTGGTTTCAAGGCATTGGAGACGAGGTGCAATATGTGCAAATTCCGGATGCACCACCGACATAGCTCTGCTGTCATCACCCATACGAGTGCTGGTCAAGAAGGGAGTAAAGCAAGGAGATAAGATCTCTACAAAACTTTTCACCGCATGTGAAAGTTATCATCAGAGGCATCGATTGGTAAGGTGGTGTCAACATCAATGGTGAGCTACTCACCCACCTCCATTTCACTGATGACATTGTAATCATCGCTGAAATCACGGATCAGCTTCAGACCATGCTGACGGAGCTCGACATCAAAAGCTCTGCAGTAGGTCTCAAGATGAACCACATGAAAACGAAGTTCATGCGGTCCAACAATGTACCAACAGGTCAAATGGTGGTCGGCAGTGATGAAATGGAGGAGGTAAAGGAATATGTCTACCTGGGACAGGAAGTGAATATGCACCAAGATATCGAAAAGGAGATCTCGTGGAGAATAAGGGCCGGATGGAAGGTGTTTAATGGCATAAGGGATGTGCTCAAGGGAAGGTTGGACAGGACCACCCGCACCAACTTCATAAATAGCACAGTTCTACCTGCAATGTTATATGGTAGTGAGACATGGGCTACAACAAAGAGAGAAGAGCAGAGATTGGTAACAGCTCAAAGAGCCATGGAGAGGTCAATGCTTGGAATCTCATTGAGAAAGCACATCAGTAGCAAAGTCATCAGACAGAAGTCCGGCATGAGGGATGTCATCGTAGAATATACAGGCAGCAAGTTTAGATGGGCTGGACACATCGCCCAGCTCACCAATAATCGGTGGACCTGCACAGTTGTCAAGTGGTACCTGCGCGAGCGGAAACGACCACTCGGAAGGATCCACGATGGTGGAGTTAAGATTTTAAGAGGGCGATTGGGACCATGTGGATGAGAAAGGCGCGATCCGGAGAGGAGTGGACCAGTGGTATCAAATGGATGCCCAACGGATTGGTCAGTCAAGGTGATTATAGTTACATAATTATGCATTCATTAGCGATCCTACTGATGAGCTACAGATGCCAAATTAATATATTTGGTCATTAATAGTGAAACTCGAGTATAGGATTAACTCATTTTTGATTTTGTGCACTCTAGTGCGATTAACAGCATGCCTTAAGAATACTTTTTTCGTGGTTTGGGTTTAGCTGCCCTTTTTAGCATGTAAGAAGTCCTGACAAGGGTCTTCTCTCTGTGTATAAATCTTTATACACTCTTATACATATATACATACATACATACATACATATATATATATATATATATATATATATATATATATATATATATATATATATACACATACATATATATGTATGTGTGTGTGTGTGTATATATATATATATATAGATATATAGGGCAGGGAATCGTCAATTAGTAATAAAATTAATAATTAACAATTTTGCCGGGTAGCTCAGTATGAAAAAAACCTTCGGTATGGTTTTATATATATATATATATATATATATATATATATATATATATATATATTGTCGGTAAAACAAATCCCAAAAAGAAGCACACTCTAGGTTATAGAGCAGTATATAATATAATTAAAGTTAGATAATGTTGGTTTATGGGATTACCCTGGGTTTCACATCCATAAAGTGCTTAGCTTTATGGTGTATCATCAGATCCTAAAACCTGTTAGTTGAAGACCTCTCTAGCGAGTGGCTTCTCTAGAATATAGAGGAGGCAAGGACCTTGCTACTCAGTGCCAACAACAGGGGATTATCTCCCTTTGGCTATTGCAAGTGACCCTGTTATCTTGCGGTTTCCAATAGGCCAGCAGAAATTTCCTAAAATGCAAGCACAGTTCGAAGACCTCCGTTCTGGAGTTAAGGATGTTCCCTGGTCAAGGGGAATGCATAGTCTACAACACTTGGCCCCGTTTATGTAGGGGGCCTGGATTTTCTAGGACTCTCCATGCTATTGTGTATGGAATTCTGTCATCTTTCAGCTGCCATAGATGGCTGGCCAGTGACGTAACATATCTCCTTTCCAGTATCCTGAAGGAGGATCTGTGGTTGGAGAGGCATTGTTTGAATGTGTTACCAGAGCAGCTGATATACCTCTGTAGTTGGGTGTTGGTGGTGCTGTCTGTTGGTGTTGGCATTGTTGCTACAGCTGTTGTTGGTGATGACTCTGCTGCTATTTCTATTAGGGATACTGCCTTTGCTGTTGTTGTTGTTATCACCGGTGATGGTGCTGCTGCTGCTTCTGTTCATGTCTCTGCTGCTGCTACTGGAACAGTCGCGCCTGCTACTGTAGTAGCCATTGGGGAAGCTGCTGCTGTTAGGAGTACTGCCATTGCTGACATTGTTGTCGTTATCTCTGGCAATGGTGCTGCTGGTTAACGCTTTTGACATACCCCTACATACTGGACTGTCTGAAATCACAGTCAAACTTTTGCGTGCACCTCGACCCATTGAGAGTGATGTTTGTTTATTTCTCTCCCCTTAATGCCACCCTCTGTACAAAATTGATCAGCGTGTCCAGCCTCAGCAAAATCCAAAGGAAAGTTTTATGTCATAAAATAGAATCCATGTGACCATTCACATGAAAATATCCCGTTGACTTTTAAATCCCAATACATTATATGAATAATTGATGTTCCATATGTTGAAGTGCTTAATTTTACTCATAGGTCAATTTTCTTCAAAATAAGTTCATTATTTTATTGTGAGTGAATTTTGACGATTTCTGCCTTTCACCAGTTTAATTTTAATTCTTCTACATGACTCCAACCATAAATTTTACCTAAGTGTCAAATTTCATCAAAATAGGATTAATTCTGTAAAAGTTACAGCATAAAACATCAATCCTGTGGGTAATTGCATACAAAAAAAAATCTATTGATTTCTTAAAATCCCCCGCTCACTTGCAATTATCAAATTTTTTGTCAACTCTTCATGCTGGCATCAACTAATGGACATGAACTATAATGACGTAAAATTTCTACAAAATCGATAAGAATGTCTCTAAAGAAATGGTTATTTGCATTTGTGCCCTTTTCAAGCCATTTTGAATTAAATAAACACCTTTACTGTCTCCCCCACCACAAAATATACCTACATCTCGAATTTCATTAAAATCAGATAAAAAATATAAAAGTTACAGCCAAAAATAAAGTCCCTGTGGGTATTTGCATGCAAAAAGCCTATTGAGTTTATGAAACCACTGCTCAGGCGCAATTATCGATTTTTTTTTGTTAAAACCATATACTTACATCACCTCACTGCCATGAGCCTCGTTCGCTTATTGATTTTCATCAAAATCGGACAAAAAATGCAAAATCTGCAGGAAAAATAACATTGTTATGGGAATTTCCATTCAAACGCCCGATTGAGCTCACAAAAATCGATGCCAACTGAGCATTATCGAGTTTACGAAAAATTCTGGCCTTATTTGAACTTCAGGACTTGTGATCTACCTTTGTGCCAAAAATCATTAAAATCGGTTGGGCGGTGTGGGAGGAGTTAGAGTAACCCCAAACGCACAGACAGACAGACACCATTACTCATTTCTGTGTGTATATATATATATATATATATATATATATATATATACACATACATAAAGACATACACATATAAACATTCCTACTGTCACATGCATATACATACACAAATGCTCATGTGTGCATACACATGTGTACATATATATATATATATATATAGCTACTTGCATACATGCACGCACATGGACACACTCACACCCATACAT
Source organism: Octopus bimaculoides (assembly GCF_046866305.1). Lineage (NCBI taxonomy): Eukaryota > Metazoa > Mollusca > Cephalopoda > Octopoda > Octopodidae > Octopus > Octopus bimaculoides. The sequence continues at coordinate 87,234,183 of NC_142929.1, forward strand.
ATATACATATACACACATATATATACATATGTATATATATATATGTGTATATATGTTTGTGTGTGAATGTATATGTGCATGTGTATGTGCATGCATGTATGTGTTTAAGCATTGAATCTTAAAGGCCAGCTAAGGACAATCGCATGTATAATCAACATGAAGAACAAATCACCAGTACAAAGAAATAAAATACTAATCCCTTTAAGATAGCAACCACTTTAACAGTACCAAAATCACCATCTTACTACACATTCAAAGCAGTCTGCCAATGGCCCTTCAGTAACAAAACACCATAAGTTAAGTGACTACTACTAAGTTCAAGCCATGACAGACAGATAGGATGTTCTTGAAGCCGAGGATTTTAAACTTATGGAGACAATATTTACATATTGCCTGAGGAAACACAACTAGATCTCATAATGCAGGGAAACAGTTGCATAATCAAGTACCTGCTGCACACTAGGAGAACTGTATTGTGTTGAAACAATTATAGTGATTAAAAAATAAATGTCCAGCCTTCTTGTTTACTCCAATTTTTTCAGTTACCTATTCACACACGACAGATGCCCAAATGCAAACCTGGAAGTACGTATAATAATACTACTGGATAGCACAGGGTAAATCTGAAGGTGGACGAGCTCTATGCTGTACTCTACTATGTTCTTTACAGAATATACCATAACTATACGAATATATGTATACATACGTGTGTATATATGATTACATAAATAATAGGTGTGTATGTGTGTATATATAAGTATATATAAATATGTGTATACATAAATGTCTGTATTGTGCGAATAAACCAGTTATGGAATGGAATAGTTATAGATTTAAAGTTACGAATTTACAAAATTTCATTTAGATTATTTACTTATTTATGATTAAGCTTGTTCATATAGCGTCTTTGTAAACATTTAGAAATTATAAATATTTTCTTTTGATATTTTTCGTCAAATAGTTAAAGTGTGTTAATCTGATGAAGCATCATTACATATTTAAACGGATTTGATTATTCTTGAAAAACTTTGTTTTATTAATGAAGCGGAAACAGCTGTAATTTATGAGATGTGTCATTTGTTTGTATAAAATATTTAAATTGAATTGAATTTATAATTGTTCAATTTATTGTTTCTGATTTATATTTATATATAAATATATATATGTGTGATTTTAGGCACTGGGACATGTTGGTTATATAATGTGTGAAGGAGTGTCTACATATTGTATGAGTAGATGGCTGGGATGTGTGAACGTGTTTGTGTGTGTGTGTGAATGTAGATATTATGGGTGCATGTGTATATGTGTCTGTATCTGCATGCAAATGGGTTGTTACATAGTGAACCTGCATGTGGTTGATGTATGAAGTGTGTGCGCATGTATGTGTAGAGGTTTGTGGATTTATGTACTCTGATGTAGGCCAGCCAATTAATGGCATTGGTTCCATCTATCTCTGCTAAGCAATCAATACCCCTTCACCCCTGCAATTGGTCAGTTTCTGTTATCATGCCATTCAGATAGATGTTTATAACCACTACTTTTCCCCACTTAATGATATTTCTCTTTTCTCCCTCTTCTTTCTCCCCACTCTCTTTTCCTTCCTTCTCTTCAACTCTATGTGACTCCCACTCTCACGTACATGACCTCAACCTTTCCCTTTACATACTTCTTGACCTTTCTATTTTTTTTATTTTTTTTTAATTCTGTACTACTGGCTTCTCTATTTAGTTCAATTCACCACTGTGATGAGTTAGCTTGGAAATTCCAAGTGACAATGTAACCCTTATTTGATAAAGGTAATCTCAGCCTGATGAGTAGCTAAGCTGAGCACCCTTTGTTGCATAACTATTACATGAGAGATTTTGCTACCAAAGGAACATATCTAACATGCATTTTACATGTTCATCCCCCTCAATTTGTGTGTGTGTATCTATACTATATATAAAACAGAGATGTGTGTGTAATCGCTTTTCACGTGAAATCGACTTCACCAAATGCTTCCATACTTGTGATGCATGAATAATTTGACCTCGGATAAATGTTAGGCTCTTCATTTGATTTTTTTAATTAAAAATAAATAATATTGCTTTATATTTAAGATTCACTTCTTTAAAAAGGTTCCTCAATGTCAACTTCCGGTATTGACGTAACAACAGCAAAAAGCTTCACTCTCTATTTTGTGTGTGTGTGTGTGTGTGTTCGTGTGTATGAGAGAGAGAGAGAGAGTAAATACTACATACACACCGCTCTCTCACTCTGTTTCGCACACGCACACACACACCCCTTGACTCACTCACACACTGTCTCTTACAAACACACACATACATAAATGTATACAAACATATTTACAAAGACACACGTGTGTGTGCATGTTTGTAAGAGACAGAGTGTGAGTGAGTCAAGGGCTGTGTTGTCATATGCATACATCCAAAGATGTATGTATATTTATGCATGTACGTATACATGACAACAAACCTCTCTCTCTCACTCACACTCTGTCTCTTACAAACACACACATACATAAATGTATACAAACATATTTACAAAGACACACGTGTGTATGCGTGCGTGGGGGGTTCCACAATCGCCATTTATTTCAATTACTCTTGTGAGGATATTCACGTAAATCATTTTTTTCCTTTAATCCCCATTTTAATTTTCGTAAAAGTTTCCAAGTACCAATGAGGCTTTTTGGCACATCTTCATTTTCCCCATTCCTGAGAGGCGCCCAGCCATCATTCATCTGAGAGTCCATCTACAGAATGTCCTCAAATTTCTATACAGCATATTTTGCCTTTTTTTCTTCAAGTATATAAGCAACAATTTCATTCCTGAGCAACGCCAGGTGCCTCTGCTAGTATATATATATATATAGAATACTTACTTGTAAACAAAAATTATACCCATATGTAGTGTTGCACTAAATAATAAGTTAAAAACAATAAATGCACAAACGGGAAACAGACACAGAAAGTCGCCAAATCCTCATCAGTTATTGGCCAGAGAGTCAAACACAATTTCACACCTTAACCGATAATATTACATCCCTTTCTGGTGGCGCTGATGGCAAAACTCCACTGGGAATTGGTGAGCCAAAGAAAATAAGACAGAAAAGGAACAGACAAGAAATAAACAACTATGTGACACAGAAAGTTAACATTTAAATGTGGAATAAATATAATTCAAGATGAGACAGTTAGTTGATAGATGAGGGAAAGAGATGAAAACAAACAAGACATCTGTGGGCATATGAACGAACTGAAATAAACAAAATAAGGCCTTGGGGCCAGACAAGATGAAAATAGTCAACACCAGGAGAATATCCTAAAGGATTAACAGAGAGACAGCGAAAGTTGAATAGAGTGAGAGATGAAAGTAAATGTGACCATTTGCTATGAGAGTCGGCATGAAAAGGAAGATAAGGCGATGACCATGGGTCGCATGTCAGTAGTAGGAGGTGGAAAAGTGGTAGAGGGCAGAGAGAAACACACTCTGTGTGTTTTCTCTTGTCTCCCATCCTATTCATCTTTTGCTGTCTCTCTATTAATCCTTTAGGATATTCTCCTGGCAGTGACTATTGTCAACTCCTGTCTGGCCCTTAGGCCTTATTTTGTTTGTTTATTCCAGTTTGTTTGTATGCTCACTAATTGTCTCGTCTTGAATTATATTTATTCCACATTTGTATGTTAACTTTCTGTGTTGCATTGTTGTTTATTTCTTGTCTGTTTGTTCATTTCCTGTCTTGTTTTTTGGCGGTTTTTTGCTGTTGGCACCACCAGAAGGGGATGTAATGTTATCTTTAAAGCACAAAATTGCTTTTGACGCTCTGGCCAATAACTGATAAGGATTTGGTGATCTTCTGTGTCTGTTTCCTATTTGTTTGTGCAGTTATTATGTTTATAACTGATTTTATATAAATATATATATATATATATATATATATTTACACACACAGTTACCCTGTCTCTTTCTGGGTGGGTAACCATGTACCTCCTCTACAGCAAGACACCTATTTTCTATCTCACTATATAACCCTTCAACATCTGACACAAGATCACCTCCTCCAATGCCCCTTCCCCTCTTAAAGGATCTTTGTCTTGCAAGTTACTTGGTGACCCTGCCAGTGCTGATGTCACATAAAAAGCATTCAGTCCATACTGTAAAGTGATTGGCATCTGGAAAGGCAAGTACTCCGTTCATTCTACTGGGTGGTTGGTATTAGGAAGGGCATCCAGGCATAAAAATCCGGTCAAAACAGACACAGAAGTCTGGTGCAGGCTCCTCACAAACCATCCAACCCATGCTCGCATGGAAGGTAGATGTTAAACGATGATGACATGCACACACAAAATGAAAGTGGGTGCTTGCCTAGCCAGATCCTCTATTCCTGCTCCTTGCATGTACTTGTCCCTGATAATTTGAGGATTGATGAAAATAGTAATTTGTTGAGTGGTAAATACTTGTTACTGACTTCAGGCAAATGCTCACACAAACCTTCCTCTTTTCAGGTGCAAACAATCCCTTAGTCACCCACACATCTTTCTATTGAGTGTACAAAATTAGAGATACCACAATCAAAGTTGGCATAATGAAAGGTAGATCCAGGGAGATTGCTGAAATGTTAGACTGGAGGTATGTAGATGTGTGCAGTGTGCAAGAAGATTGCAGTTAGAAACTTCATGAACAAGGAACAAAGATATAAATCCTTCTGGATAGACAGTAGTGATGGTGTGGATGGTGTAGACATATATTTGGTAGAGAAATAAGTAAAATAATTAAAGTAGTTAGAATGTGTGATAGAATAGTTATGCTAACACTATCTTTGAAAATACAATAGTGACATCTATCTTTGCACATGTTCCACAATTTGAACTGGCAGATGAACAGAAGGACTTATTTTTATGAGGCCTGACAAATGAAAATAATCATATTAACATGGCTAGTGTCTTCGTTGGACATTTTAGGAAGCGTTTTGATGTATTCCATGGGGTATATGAAGGTTATAGCTCTGGTTCTCAAAATGAGGAGGGAAAAAGGCTATTGGGGCTCTGTGATGCAAATGATTTAATGATCTATAACGCTAATATAAGGAAAACAATCAGCCATCTGGTTGCCTATAAATCTGGTCAGCAAACAAGCCAGATTGACTATATGCTCACCAGAAAATGAGAGAGACATATAGCTGTGAATATGAAATCTTTCTCAAGTAAGGAATATACAATCCATTATGAATTAGTGGTAAGTGACTTAAGATTTAGAGCTAGAAATATTCAGATACAAACTAATCTAGAAAAGGAAGATATGGAACCTTCAAGATCCAGTGAATAGTTAGAAATTTATAGAAGTGCTAGTTAAAGTATTTGCTGAAAAGGAGGAAACCAAAAGAGAGCAACAGGCCAAATTTGTGGCTGGTGAAAAGTTCTATCCAGACCAAGAGTGACATAGTAGTGAGACAGTGAGGTAGACAGGGCCCACATGAACGCTTGTGGTAACTCCTATATGCTGATGATCTCATTCTTATAGCTAAATATGTAGTTGAATTAGAAAAGAAATTCCAGGTATGGAGACAAAGTTAGGAATCAAAAAGTTCTACAAAGCCAGAAAACAGACAGGTCTCTAGTCCCTTGAGGAAAATGGACCTGCTCAGTATGTAGAAAAAGTGTAGCTAGAAATTCCATATGGTGTATAGTGCAGACTATAGGCACACAAGAGGTGCAATGGAATCTCAGGAAGATGAACAGAGAAAGTAGGCTTTGTATGTAGCAGAAGCACAAGAGTAATATTCACTAATATATGGGAAATAGATTTTCTCAAATGCTTCAGAGAATCCTTAGCGGTTGTAGTTCCTGTTACCTAGATGAGAGTACAATGCTCCTTGGCGAGAATGGACTGGACCACTACATATAAATAGTAGCAGTCTGCGTAAGTGAGGTAGTCCATTTTACTTCCATAGTTCATGTGTTGATAGTTCAAAGTTGGAATTCAAAGTTTACAGTTCAAGTTAGTGTTGGATTGTTGGTTCCTAAAAGATTGTTGTTACGTTCTGTGTGGTTACTGCAATTTGTTTCAATTATATTGTTATTACTCTATTGCAGTGTATTCGTTAATCCATAAGGATATAACAATGACCCAATTAACTGTGGTGAAGAATGTTCTGAAAGTATAATTACTAGAAAAAAAATATGATGGAGAAAATTCAAGGTGATATTAACTCTGTTGGTAACGAAAGATTTCTCTCTTAGTGAAAGGCAGACTGTATGATGGCTGTGTACAAACAGCTATGTTACATGGTAGTGAAACATGGGCCCTGAATGCAGAGGGCATGCAAAAACGAAAAAGAAATGAAACTAGTATGCTCCACTGGATGTGTAACATCAGTGTGCATGTGTGACAAAGTGTAAAAATATTGAGAGAAAAAAAATTGGACATAAGAGGAATTAGATGTAGTGTGCAAGAAAGAAAAGTGCACTGGTATGGTCATATGATGCATATGGATGAGGGTTGCTATATAAAAAAGTGCTGATTATTAAATGTGGAGGAAACCGGTGAAAGAGAGAGATCTAGGAAGGCATGGGATGAGTGGTGAAGGACTATCTTAGGATGCTGAGTCTCACAGAGTAGAAAATAAAGAACTGAGATGATGAATGCATATGGGGGTAAAGAAGGCCTACCCATTATTGTGAAACTGAGCCTCTAAAAGCATATATATATATATATACACTGAATCCCTTGTCCAATTTGTACTTGTAAAAGCTTTTCCTATTCCTTCTTCTTACCATCACTCTTCTAACTACTACATTATTCTACTAGTATAGTTAAATGAAAGCCTAACTACAAACTTCATCCTATTCTGTGCAACCACTTCCTTTTGACATCTACCCCTACTTCTTAACATCATTTCTCCCCACACATATTTTCCATTGATCACTCTTTCTGTGCTACCAGTTATCTCTCACTCTCCCTTGTTGACACCCATACCTTTGATTTCCTTCACCCCTATCTCTCTACAGCTCACTCTTCTCCCACACTAGCAACATCCACCCCATCTTTCATTCTTCCCCTATCTACAGTTTTATTATTCTGCTGCTTTGTTCTACTTGTCATCACCTCTCTCCTGAGCCTCTTCTATTGTTCTTATCACCTTCCCCCAACTCTTATTTACCATAAACCATCCTTGTTTATCACTCACTACTTTCACACCAAACCTCATTTCTAACCATCTCTCATTCTACCCCTCCACCAACAATGTTGCAACCATTACCCATCCACCCTTCTTCTTTTCATACATTCTTGTGTTTACCTTCTTGTAACATGAGAGTACACTGTAATACCTCATCACTATCATTCTCCAGCTTAACCCTAATTATTCCCATCTACACTTACATAATATGAGGTAGCCATGCATCTCCTCAGCAGCAACAAACCTGTTCTGTACCTTCTATCATGCTTTAATTTCTCAACACCTAGCATCAAGCCTCTTCCTCCTCTATTATACTCAACTGAGGAGGCATCTTAGCCTTGTGAATTACATGGCAAACTAACTAGCATTGGTGCCATGAAAAAGTACTAAGTACAGTTTGTAAAGTGGTTGGCCCTGGAAAGGGAATCTAGCTGTAGAAACCACACCAAACCAGATATTGGAGCATGATACAGCCCACAAGCTCATCAAATCCTGCTGAACCATCCAACTTATGCTAGCATGGAAGATGGACATTTAATGAGGATAGCTCTCTCTCTTATATATATATGTGTTGTCTATATTGCTGGCTGGAGCGGACACTGACCATCTGATAATTGTAAAATCTCAAGAGATGAGAGTAGTAACTATACTAACAAGTAAAGTTAATTGCCACATCAAAGTGGCTGTTCCATGTTACTACTAGGTTAACCCCAGGCAGATCTTCCATCAGTTAATCCCTACCATCCATTAGTAGACGACAGGATCATGAGACTGACTCAGTTTCAAGCTAGTTTGCTCATCTTCAGTCATGAATACCTGGTTGCCAAAGAGATGCTCAGAGTCCACTCCAGCCAGCAATATATTGTAAACAAAGTGGCCATTGGTCACTGATTTGCAACAAGCAAAGTAGTTAGTTGTAAAGTCTGAAGAAGAGATGAGAGTAGTAACATGGAACAGCCACTTTGATGTGGCGATTAACTTTACTTGTTAGTGTAGTTACTACTCTCATCTCTTCTTGAGATTTTACAAGTAGCTACTTTGCTTGTTGCAAACCAATGGTTACTTTGTTTACAATATTTTGCTGGCTGGAGTGGACTCTGACCATCTCTCTGGTGACCAGGTGTTTGCAACTGAAGATGAGCAAACTTGGATCGCACTGATGAAGAAGCTATCTTGTTTGTCAAAATAGTCATTAAAAGCAGACATGACGTTATCATTACAGCAATACTGGTACCTAGCAGAGTGGTTTTTCATGTTGGGAAACAGATAATCAGATGGAACCAAATCACTAATATAGGGAGGGTGATCACAGCAGCTGTTGAAACCAAGGACTTGTGTGCCAAAGCCTTGTCCTAATGAAACAAGACCTCATTCATCAGTTTTTCTGGGTGCTTGATCTTGATAGCTTTTCATAACTGCCTTAGCAAGTTGGCATTGAACTTTCCATTGATGGAATGGTCATTTTTTGCATTAACATATAGTACATATAATAATGTGAAGTATATTTTGTATATTAAAATGTTTAATTTCAGAAATTTATCAAGCAAATCAAACATAGGCAGTAAAACTACAAATTACAAGTATTTCAAAATGTGGGACACTACATGATGAAAACTAACAAAAAAGAAAGAAAATGGTGGTGCTTGTGTTCCAAAGGTATGATGAGAGAGCTCATGAGAAAGACAGAAAATGGGATTAAAGGGAAGAAAGATATAAGGAAAGAAAAGAATGAAAAGTGAAAGGATAAACTGGGGGTCTGAAGTGAATGCTAGGCAGGAGATGAAACAAAATACATGTCTTACCTACACATAAGTCAAGTAGAAAAAATATGAGTGATAAAAAATTGGATGGTCTTTTGTTATTAAAAAGTGAAGAAAGAGAAGTGGAGTTGGGGAAGAACATGTGTGAAGAAAGAGAAAGTGAGGAAAGAAAGGGAATAAATATAGACAGTAGGTAGTTGACAGAAATAGACAGAGGAAGAAATAGAAGGTAGTAAAGAGAGAAAGGCAGCAGGTAGATAGAGAAGCAGATAGAAACAGATAGGGAAGGTTTTGCATACAAGAGGGGAGAGGAGAAGGAGAGAGAAATTAATAAAAAAGAGAGAAAATCTCACTTCAAATATTGAACACTGTATGGGATGCCATTGAGTATGAATTGAAGTGGTGTCTGTGACATTACATTGACATTATATATATATATATATATATATATATACGCTTGCACTAAATGAGGCTGCAAAGAAAGAGGTCTGGAGATGCCACTACGATAGATTGCTTAATAAAGAGAATGAATGGGAGAAAGAGAGCCTGCCGTATGTCAACCCAACAGAGGGACCAGCTATCCGAGTGGACAGTACCAGGGTAGATAAAGCAATTAAGAGTATGAAGACAGGGAAAGCCCCCGGCCCATCAGGAATCACTGCAGAGAAGCTCAAAATATCTGGCAGTGTTGGCTACAGCCTAGTCACCCGTATTACGAACCAGGTGATACATGAAGGAGTCATACCCAATGACTGGTGTAGCAACACCATAGTAAACTGCTACAAAGGTAAAGGTGACGCTTTAGATACTAATAATTACAGAGGCATCAAGCTGTTAGATCAGGTTATGAAAGTTACAGAGAGGGTCATAGCCCAACTAATTAGGGAGCGAATCAATTTAGATCAGATGCAGTTTGGGTTCGTGCCAGGTAAAAGCACCACTGATGCCATATTTCTAGTGAGACAGCTGCAGGAGAAATATCTAGCCAAGGATAAACCTCTGTACCTGGCCTTCGTTGACATGGAGAAAGCCTTTGACAGGGTCCCCCGATCCCTAATCTGGTGGTCAATGAGGAAACTTGGGATAGAAGAATGGTTAGTGAGAGCTGTGCGAGCCATGTACAGAGATGCTGTCAGTAAGGTGAGGGTTGGAAATGAGTACAGTAATGAATTCCGGGTAGAGGTAGGGGTCCACCAAGGTTCCGTCCTCAGCCCCCTCCTATTTATCATAGTCCTCCAGGCGATCACAGAGGAATTCAAGACAGGTTGCCCCTGGGAGCTCCTCTATGCTGATGACCTTGCACTAATTGCGCAGTCACTATCAGAACTAGAGGAGAAGTTTAAGGTGTGGAAGCAAGGACTAGAATTGAAGGGCCTTAGAGTCAACCTAGCAAAAACAAAAATCCTAATAAGTAGGAAGGTAGATAAAACACAAACCCCTTCAGGTAGATGGCCCTGCTCAGTATGCAGTAAAGGAGTCGGTAGTAACTCTATAAGATGTACCCGGTGCAAGCTATGGACACATAAGAGGTGCAGCAATATCAAAGGCAGATTAACTACGAAGTTAGTTTTTGTATGTGGCAGATGTTCAGGTGCAATAAACACTGTAAACAAACAGGAAACAACTTCAATCTCATTCCAGGGAGAAAAACTAGAGGTAGTCGATAGCTTCCGCTATCTGGGTGACCAAGTTAGTAGTGGGGGTGGGTGCGCTGAAAGTGTAACTGCTAGAATAAGAATAGCCTGGGCCAAGTTTGGAGAGCTCTTACCTCTGCTGGCGACAAAGGGACTCTCACTCAGTGTAAAAGGCAGACTGTATGACGCATGTGTACGAACAGCCATGTTACATGGCAGTGAAACATGGGCTGTGACTGCTGAGGACATGCGTAAGCTCAAAAGGAATGAAGCCAGTATCCTCCGCTGGATGTGTAATGTAAATGTGCATACCCGTCAGAGTGTAAGTATCTGGAGAGAAAAGCTGAACATAAGAAGCATCAGTAGTGGTGTGCAAGAGAGACGATTGCGCTGGTTTGGACATGTGGTGAGAATGAATGAGGATAGCTGCGTGAAAAAGTGCCATTCCCTAACAGTTGAGGGAACCCGTGGAAGAGGTAGGCCCAGGAAGACTTGGGCTGAGGTGGTGAGGCAAGACCTTCGAACATTGGGCCTCACCGAGGCGATAACTACTGACCGAGACCTTTGGAAATGTGCTGTGCGTGAGAAGACCCGGCAAGCCAAGTGAAATCGTTGCCAGTGCCCCTGGACTGGCTCTTGTGCGGGTGGCACATAAAAGACACCATTTTGAGCGTGGTCGTTTTCGTGCGGGTGACACGTAAAAGCACCCACTACACTCTCTGAGTGGTTGGCGTTAGGAAGGGCATCCAGCTGTAGAAACTCTGCCAAATTAGATTGGAGCCTGGTGTTGCCATCCGGTTTCACCAGTCCTCAGTCAAATCGTCCAACCCATGCTAGCATGGAAAGCGGACGTTAAACGATGATGATGATGATATATATAATTTAAAGAAGAAAATGTAGAAATATCGATGAACAACAATTGACTTACATCAATTATTATTTATTAATTCAACACAAATAGACTGGGATGCAGTCTATTTGTATTGAATTAATAAATAATAATTGAGTCTATTTGTGTTGAATTAATAAATAATAATTGATGTAAGTCAATTGTTGTTCATTGATATTTCTCCATTTTCTGTCTTCTTTAAATTTTGATTCTTGATAAACTCATGTTTATCCTTGCCTTTACCTATAATTTATGAGTATAATATGCATGCATATGTATGCTCATGGTTAAACATGGGTAATATACCTGTAGTATAATGGATACTTCTATCCCTTAGATAGTTATTTTAACCTCTAACTCAGCTAACCATATATATATATATATATATAGAACACCTATCACTGTAGGTGTTCTAGCACCTTCTGCCATATTTAATGACAATTATAGTTTTCCTTTTTGGTGATTCAATATTAAACTGCTGCCTAATTTAATTATATATATATATACATATTCTTCTACTCTTTTACTTGTTTCAGTCACTTGACTGTGGTCATAGTGGAGCACCACCTTAAAGGGCTTTAGTCAAAGAAATCAACCCCAGGACTTATTCTTTGTAAGCCTAGTACTTATTTTACCAGCCTCTTTTGCTGAACTACTAAGTTACGGAGACATAAACACACCAGCATCAGCTGTCAAGCGATGGTGAGGGGGTGGGGACAAAGACAGATAGACACACACACACATATATAAAAAGGGTGCAATGGGTAAATTGTCGCCATTTTATATTTTTAATTTCGTGCATGCACATTGTTTTTGATTTTGTCGACTACACAGTATAGTAGGATTAGTTGGGCATCATTTGTGAGAAAAACAGCACCATGATGTAATTCACTCTGCCAGAAATTTGGAAATGACATGCTGTGCTGCTTGGCATTCACACCAGAAGCACCAATACAAATATTTCAGAGTGTTTAGGTATTAATCTGAGGACAGTGCAGAGGATTTGGAAAGAGTTGGATGAGTCTAATGGTGATTACGAAAGTACAGCAGCTCAGAAAACTCACTCTGATCATTTTGATAAGAAAAGAACACCTAAATTTGTTGGTGAGATCCAGGCCATGATTGACAACAATCCCTCCAAGTCAATCAGGTCCATTGCTAGGGACATGGGAGTGTCTGAGTTTCTTATCAGGCAGGTAGTGTATGAAGACATTCGGTATTCCTCATACAAGATGAGAAAGGGTCAATTTTTATCCCAAGGACAAGAGGAAAGACCATGCTACAAAGCTTTTGAACAAACTCAAGCATCCCCTCCAACTGAACATGCTTTGGTTTTTCTCAGAAGAGAAACATTTCTGCCAAGAACAGATGGTGAACACACAGAACAATTGTTAGCTTGCTGTATCCCCAAAACATGCGCCAAGAGTGATAACAATCAAACATCCAGTCAACATCATGGTATTTTAAGTGATCACTAGTGATGGCGATGTTATGCCTCCATTCATCTTCCCATACAACCTCAGAATCAACATGGAGGCCTACATTAAGTGCCTGGAGGAAGTAGTGCTGCCTTGGATTAAGAGGATGTCCACTGGCAATAGGACTCTGCACCATGCCACACAAGCAGGAGAACCCAGTCATGGCTGTCAGACAATTTCTGTGACCACATCACCCCTACCATCTGGCCACCTAACTCCCCACACTGCAATCCTCTTGATTATTATATGTGGGGCACAGTTGAGCAAGAGACCAACAAAACTCCTTATAACACTAAAGATGAACTGAAGGCAAGGATTATAGCAGCATTCACTAACTTAAACTGATTAAAAAATTGTATAGAAAGTAGCAATTTGAAAAATCACATACAAGGGTGGGGGTGGGGGAGCGGTGGCTACAATGGTGTAAGATTTGTGTTTTGGTGATGGTTAGTGCTGCTTGTATGAATTGCATGTTTTGTCCCAGGTAAATGAGAGAAATTGCAGATACTGCATATGCATAGTCTCTTGCATTGAGAAAACTGACATATTTTGGGGTTTCATGCATTTATAGATTTTATTTTATTTATGGTTGGCAGATTTATCATGTAGCTGTGAGGTATACATTCAAATTGAGGTTGACAGTGGTGGAAAGAAAGGTATGATAGTAGTAGAGGTTATGGTTGCAGTAGTAGAATATTCTTTTTCTACTCTAGGTACAAGGCCTGAAATTTTGGGGGATGAGGAGCCAGTTGATTAGATTGACTCCAGTATGCAACTGGTACTTAATTTATTGAAGGGCAAAGTCAGCCTCGGCGGAATTTGAACTCAGAATGTAAAGACAGATGAAATACTGCAAGCATTTCACCTGGTGTGCTAACGTTTCTGCCAGCTGGCAGCCTTTGTAGCAGTAGAATATTATGGAAATGATGATAGTGATGATTTGGGTCAGTTGTAGTATTCAGAGAAAATGAAGAATGTGGATAACTGGACAGTGAAGAGCTTTTCATTGTGGAATTTAATAGGTCATCAGTTGTGCTACTTTTGAGGAGTGACCTTACTACTGGTTATGTTGTTGCTGCTGCTGCTTCTATCTATATATACTTTTAATTTTGATGTTGACGATGCTTTAGTTCAGTAGTATATCTTTTAGAGAATTCCTTTGGAAATTTTAAGACCAACTTCATCAGTTAACATTTTGGACTTTTTATTTATTTATTTTTGTTTTGAGAAGAAAACTAACTTCAAGCAACTTTTTACAGATCAATTTAGACACTATTTTCTAAACCTGGCAAAGTATGTAGGGGGTGCAAATTTTGATTTTACATCTGCTAAAAATTTTAGGGGGTGCAAGTACACCCCATTCCTGGGCCCACGTACACAAGTGCGTTGTCTTGTCTCTCTGTTACTTCAACTGGTATTATAGAGCTGGCTAGTTTTGTGCCTCCTCCACTCAGGTACTCCTAACCTACTTGTCTTCCTTTCAGCATCTTTGTTCCTCCTCCAAAACACAGGCCCTATGGTATCTTCTTACTGCTCATTTCCTAACAGTTTAAAGAAACATTAACAGCATCACTCTCACCAATTTTAGAGTACTTGCACAGACCTTGGGCATTACCCCTTCCTTCAATACTAACAAGTAAAGAAACTAAAATAGAAAATATGTCAACGGGCTCTATTTATGGAGTGGCTTCTTATCAGATCTGAACATTGTAATGTAAACTGATGGAACTCTCTCACCAACATTGTATCAACTCTAGTGTACCCCAAGATTTGGTTTTGCTCCTTGCACTAATGTCCTTATGTATCAACAACTTAACTGATGTCACCTCCAACAATACCCACAAATATTCATCCCTCCTAAACATTCTGTGCCCAAGTATCATCTACAAGTAATCTAGACACTTCATACCAAATTTGTGCTGACTCCCAGAATAGGAACCTTGAAAACATCTTCCCATAGAGTCATACCTATCTTGTTTCCTTCAATCATAAAACACTACACAAACCAAGGAAACATTATTGTATTTCTCCCATAAACATGAATAGCATGTAATTAGAACTGTTAAGATCACAACAAACACTAGATTTTACAGTAACTGAGGATGTTTCTTGATGAATGCTCATCCTCAACATAGCAAAGACTACATCAGAAAGATACTTCATATCCTAAATACTACAAACAAAATTCACAATGGAGTACTGCTCCTACATCTAAGATGGTGCTGCTGCTACTCACAGACATTCCAGACAACCTGAAAGAAAGGCCACTCAACAGATTGGCAGGGATGGTAACATCCACGCACATTCCATACTGTCCCATCATAGACATGCTGTCTCCTTTCTTTGCCTTTTTTCTCACTACTGCTGTGGCCTCTGTTTCTCAGAGCTAGTTAATCCTGTGCCACTTGCACTGTAACCTCTGCTGATGAACTTATACCATTCACTTCCCACTACAAATAGCCTTCCTCCACAGAATGTCAAACCTCTAGAATTTCCACTCTGTATACATTTTTCCCTTTAATCATGGATTTGCAACTTTCAAAAACAATGTCACTTACCTGGCATCTGAACAAGAAACTATTAACACCTTATTATCAGATCACCCCATAAGTTCTGTCTGAATTTTGAATAAAGAAAACAAGTGATCAAATGTTATATTTAATTGAAATTTAATCATCAATGTACTTTCCCTGATTATCTATGACTTCCTTCCATCTATTTACAAGCTTTTTTATCCTATCAATGTAAAACTCTTTTGGTTTCAAAGTGAAGAACTCTAAAATGCCAGTTTCAACCTCCACCTGGCTTGCAAAACTTATGTCCCCCAAATGATTCTATAAACAATGAAACAAATGGTAGTCTGAAGGAGCAAGGTGGATGAGGAATTTTTTCCCAATCAAGCTCTTCGATCTTCTGTGATGTGATCTTTGCAGTATGGGGTTGCGCATTGTCCTGATGAACCATCACTCTTTTACGATTCATTAAAGTGGGTCTTTTTTTCTTCAAAGCTTGGTTCAAACGCTCTAATTGCTGACAGCAGACTTGAGCATTGATTTTTGCATTAGGTGGTAACAATCCCACCAGATAGAGAGAAGAACCTTTTTCCCATGAAGTTCCCTTCTCGGTTGTAGTTGAGCTTTTTCCCTTTTACCAAGCCACTGTTTATGACGTTTAACATTTCAATAGAAGATCCATTTTTCATCACAAGTCACAAGTCTATCCAAAAAGGGTGAAATGAGTTCACAAGAATGGAAAGAAGAGCAGATGTCAACTTGGGATTTGCAGTTGCTTTCGGACAGTTCATGAAGCACCCATTTTCCAAGTTTAGGAACCTATCCAAGCTGTTGAAGATGACGATGAACAGTCATATGGTTTGAACTAAGCTTTATTGCCAATTCTTCAACTGATAATGCAGGATTTTCTTCAAGTAATGCCTCAAGGAGCTTATCATCAGACTCAACTGGATTCCTGTTTGATCTTGATCTTCAAGGCTGAAATTTCCACTTCTGAATTTTGCAAACCATCTTCAGCAAGTTCTTTCATTCAAGCATTCCTTCTCATAAACTGAGTGTATGTTTCGAGTTGCTTCAGCTGCAGTTTCCTTTTTTGTACTCATAGATCATTATGTGCCTGAAATGCTCTTTGGATACTTCCATATTAGAAAGGGTTTTAATCAAAGAAATTTTAATTCTATTATTCTGTAAAATAATATTTAATTAATTTAAATGTACACAAATGCATAAAAACAATTTTTAATTCCATTAGACATTCTAAAATACTATTAAATTTCATTCACTTTTAAAAAAGGTAAAATCGGACAGAACTTATGGGGTGATCTGATATATTCTCTCTATTTTGTAATTAATTTTCTGAAGTTTTCATGAGAAAATTACACATTATCAAAATTCAAACCAAGGCCGTAAATACTCAATGACACTCAGTAAACACATATATTACTTATGCACAATAGCCTTGTCAAAAACAAAAAAACTGCTATAGTTATTATAATGGTGATGATAAATAACACTCAAGTGTGAAGAAAAATTAGCATAAAAAACGAAAACTAGACACTGAATAAATTCAATTTTATTATAGATTAAATAAATGAACCAGAAGTTACTTGACTATTTCACAAGTTTCTTTTTATCATTGATATTCAGACAAATAAGAATAAGTTGTTGAAAAATAACAATAGCAAAACCCTATTGCTTCGCAATAGTTTTTCTCAGTAAGAATGGTGTATTAAAATGATGATTTAATAAAAATATTTCCCTTATAATTAGGTACTATTAAGAAAAACCTTGTAATGAGGTCTCAGTATGAAGTCACTTTTGATATAAAGATGATTTTTACACAAGAAAATGTCTTTATTTATACTAACCGTCTAAACTTAAGAAATACTAAATATTTTAAAGAACTATTATTACAATTTATTCATCTGTACAACAAAAGAAAAATGTTTTTTAAGGTTATTTTTTGAAATATGTCATTAATATTATTGAAATAACTGTAATAGTAACAAGGCAGTAAAAGGTTACCTTTACCTTAAGTTTTTTTTAAAAATAAACTTTTGAATCCAATAAAATTCTTTTGAAGTAAGATAAGAGTTGTGAAGGTATCATGAATAGAGTTGTTCATATATCACTTTTAAATAATATATTCAGTGCTGACACAAAAAATGAAAAAAAAAAAATACGCACAGCATAGTGCTATACCCTGAGCTCGCCAAAAAAATTTTTTATACTGTTAACTTTTTGGCAACAAGATAGATAATAGTGTCAAGACATTACTAAAATGGGGGCATGTCATAGTATTTTTCATCAACTGCAATATTCAAATGTCTAAACATAGGGAGAAAGATTGCCATGAGCGTTAGTATGGCAAAAATAAATATTGATGTATATTGAGTGAAAGGATTTAAGCCTTTCCAAATGGAAGTGATATCATTCTGAAATTCTCTGATGACTTCTGCAAACAGTGTCCTGAAAATATACAATTTTCTGATTAGATTGAAAACAAACAAAAACAAGAACATTTACATTTTAAAACATTTCAATTCTACTGATAGAATTAAGATAAGATATCTTAATGATTTTGAATGATTGGAGTCATTTAAAAATTGGAATCTATTGATTAAAAAAAAAGACAATAAAGCAATGAGAAAGATGATCATGCCAAAAATTAATTTTGCAATCATTATTATAATTTATGTGAAACCTGCCTGTCTGCAACATAACTCCAGGTTTAGTTTGCAATACCCCCTCTCTCAATCCATCTATCTATATATCTGTGTGTGTGTGCATGCGCACATACACATGAGAACAAATATATGAATCTCTATTCTGTCCACATCTCTATCTTGCTTTTTCTGTAATGATACATACATAACACATACATTCAGGTACAAATGTGACAATAACATTATCTATATGTGTGTGTGGTGCTGGTGGTGGTGGTGGTGGTGGTGGGCAAATACATATCTCTCAACAAGATCTTTAGTGACATTTAGTGATATTAAGATACAACTATTGGAAATAAGAAATTGCTTATTTTAGTGCTGCTGCCACGTAAAAAGCACCCACTACACTCTGCAGTTTGTGCTCATACCATGTATTATTATCATTATTATTATTGTTCGGTAATTTTATTTTTATAACGTGCTTTTACTTCACAACTGAGCACAGCTCTGTGTGCCTTGGGTATGTGCTGTGGTTAGCTGTGGTGCTCTTATGGTTACTGTATTCAAAGTGTTTTGCATAGGATGTGTGCAGTGCCCAGTAGTGCAATTTTCTGTATGTTATATATATTTGTAAGTCCTGGTGTTTTTGTTATGTATTTGTCTGAATATTTTTTTTATTATACCTAAGGCACCTACTATGATAGGAATTGTTTCTGTTTTTAGATTCCACATTCGAGTTACCTCTATTTCCAGGTCTTTGTATTTTGAAAGTTTCTCCATTTCTTTTTGGGAAACGTTGTCATCTGCTGGTATTGATACATCAATTAGAAAGCATTTTTTTCCTTCGTGATCTTTGACAATTATATCTGGCCTATTGGCCTTAATTTCTCTATCTGTGCATTGGCATATCCCAGAGTATGGTTGCTTTCTCGTTTTCTGTGACCTTTTCTGGCGTGTGTTTATACCATCTTTTTTCTGTTGTTATTCCATAGTGTTGGCATAGCTTCCAGTGTATATAGGTCCCAGTTCTGTTGTGTCTGTGAATATATTCCTTCTTAGCCAGGACTGGGCAGCCAGAGATAATATGATTTATTGTTTCTTGTCGATCTCCACATATTCTACAGTTACTTGTTATGTATCTTTTTGGTAATTTCTGGTGGGGAGGCTTTGGTCTTGTGCAGCAATTAAAAATCCTTCAGTCTCTGCTTTGAGTCCTGAGCTTCTCAATCATTGCTGGGATTTTTCTCTGTCTATTTCTTTTGCATTTAGTTTAGCCCAGTATTTACCATGTAGGGGCTTTTCTTGCTATCGTTTTATCATGGTCCGTTGCTGTTCTAGTTTTAGTTTGGATTTCATTGTTTTATAGCTTTTGTTGTTTCTTCTTCTTCTTCGTATTTGTTAGGTAGTATGATTTCTTGTTTGTATTTGTCAGCTTCCTTAAATACTGAAAACAGTTTTTTGTTTTGCTCGTGTTTTGTGGCTATTTGTATTAGTTTCCCTTGCTTTTGGAGTAGGTATTTTTGTAGTCCTATGGTGGTTATTTTATAATAGTTTTCTAGCTGTATAAGACCCCTGCCACCTTCTGTGCGTTGTATATATAGCCTTTCTATGTCAGATTTTGGATGGTGCATCCTATATCCTGTCATTATTTTTCTTGTTTTCCTGTCTATTTTACATAGTTCGTTTAGTGTCCAGTTAAGGATGTTGTAGCTGTAGCTTATAACTGGGACAGCTAAAGTGTTGATACCCATTATCTTGTTTTTAGCATTGAGCTCTGTTTTTAGTATTGATCTAACTCGTCTATAGTACTCTTTCTTTATTTTTTCTTTCATTTGTGTGTGTTGTGTCCTATCAAGTTCATTGACTCCTAAATATTTGTATGGCTGGCTTTCGTCTAGTTCTCTTATTTCATTGGCTTTATCTAGTGTGATGTTTCAGTAGTGTTTCCAGCTCTTTATCATTTCTTAGCGTTTCCAGCTCTTTATCATTTCTTCTTCTTATTATTATTATTAAGGCAGCAAGTAGACAGACTTGTTAGCATGCTGGGCAAAATGCTTAGCAGCATTTTGTCTGTCTTTATGTTCTGAGTTCAAACTCTCCCAAGGTTGACTTTGGTTTCCATTCTTTTGGAGTCAATAAATTAAGTACCAGTGAAATACTGGGGTCGATGTAATCAACCAGTCCTTTCCTCCCAAATTTCAGACCTCGTATCGATAGTAGAAAGGATTATTATTATTATTATTATTATTATTATTATTACAGGAATCCTTCACTTTATGGAAGTAATGCATTCCTGAAAATCTGGTTGTAACGCTAAATTCCATAATGTGAAATTAATGTTCCTATTGATTTTCATATTATCAAGTGAGATTGCATTCCTATGGACTTTTTCACAAAATAAAAAACACAAGAAACAACAGAGAACAAGCAACACAATCACCTTTATACATGAAAATAACTATTTCTAAACATACACAATACATTGTAGATACAACAGAACAAAACACATTTCAAGAGGAATAAGTTAGGGAATTAATAAGAATTGTAATATTGCAATGAACATTACTAGGAGGATTAGGGACAATATAGTTCATTATCAACATCAACTTGTAGGGTGAAGAACTGATTCAAAGTTGTTTAGTTTTTATGAGACAGCTCAGTATAGAAACTGAGCTCAATGTAAACTCTTGTAATTTTTATGTTACATTCACTATTAGGATCATTGTCAGCAAAAACCTGCAGACCAACCTCCATAAATGCCAACCCTTATGCAATAATATTTGTAGTTAATTTAAGTGGAACTTCCAATGTCTCATCTGTATTCTCAGCTTGTACTTTTTCTAACATCAGCTCTTTGTTAGATAAACTTTCTCTTTGGGAAACTAACAACTCAATCACATGATTTCTTCAAATCCTACATCCTTTGCAAGTGTCAATATCTTTCCAAATTTGATGTAGACTTTCTGCTTGAAGGAAACTTGTAATGTCAGATACAGTCTGACCATATAATTTTCCAAGCATTAATCAAAGTTGAAGGTTTCACTTCATCCCATTACTAAGCTATATTATCCACAGCATCTGTTATGTTGAATTTCTTCCAGAAATCTCTAACTGTAGGTTTATCCGCCCTGTTAATTGCTTTCATAGGGTTGCTCAAAAGTTCTCATATAATAAAGTTAGCTATCACACCTTCATCCAGTTGATGGAGCAAAAACATTATATTCTTGGTGATATATTCTACTTTCACATTATCAAAAAGGTCATCTAAGTTTGCTGGGTGGCTTGGTGTATTGTTTAAAATATGTTGGAAACATCATGTCTAGCATGGAATCATTCTATGGCAGGACAAAAAAGAAAAAATAAACGTTTGTAAACCACTCTTTGAAAAGGCTCTTAGTAATTCATGCCTTCTTAATTGAATCGCAAATCAAAGGTAGATTAAACTTTGTTGTGTAACCTGTGGTTTAAAGGCACAAAATAAAGTTGCTCTTGCCTCGAGTTGCAATCAGGGACGACCAGCCAAATCATTCAGTTGTAATCATGTCAACTCTGCGAATCCCTCGCCAGCTAGGACCACTACACATGACTGCTAGCAGCACACGACTTGCCTCACTCACAAACCCCATAACAAAAAGGCTGACTTGAACCTGTCACTCACCAATGTGGCATCATCTTGTCCTCTTCCAGTCTTTTTCCTTTCCAGTCAATTATCCTTACACCACATGCTCTCTGATCTAAAGATCACTGCTGCCCTGTTCTGTTTCATAATCATCCATCCACTTAGGGATGGGGAGGAAGGGGGGCGATGTTGATGTTCCCTTTGAGATCTCTGTAGGGTCACAGGACCAGCTTCTCCTTTCCCTTCATCATTGGAAGAGCTAATCATCCTTCAAATATTCAAGACATGACGCAACATTCCATCCACTGATACATTATTCAGAGTACTGATCACAGTCACCTTTCCTTTTTCTCAATGTGTTGTGCACTGAGCATTTAGGGGCTTCACCCACACTTTGTTTCCAACCTGTACAGATGCAACCTCTTCCACCTCTGGCTGCTGTAGCACCACATTTGAGTGTCTCCATTTGTACCAGAATACAGCCTTTGTAGGACATCACTCTTCAGTTTGCTCTACCATGGGTGACATGTTGTACCAGAAGACTGCCTCCATAAAGGAGATTCGTCCCCTCTTAGCCATGGCTATAATCATATGGTGGTGTTGTTCCACAATCCTGTTTCCACCTGGCTTGTATGCAGCTCTGAAGAAGCGTCTTGTGCTTCACCTCTCGAGCACCTCCCTCAGCTGCTCTGAGCAAAAACCTGTGCTGTTGTCCATTAATAGCTTGGCTACAGGCCCCCATATTTGCACATTCAGCACTTCTGGACTTTGGCAGCAGTCTCTGCCCTGATTTCTCTCCATATAGCCATTTGCCCCCATCCACAGTCAACCATTGAAAGGTACAGCTTTCCCTGATATTGTGTCACGTCTATGGCTAGCCTCTTCCAGTTTTTCTCTAACTGAATCTTTCCCGTTTCAAGTATGCTTAAGGTCGAATTGATGGATTGGTACCTGTTGCAATTCCCCACCATCCTTTGAATGCTCTCCCTAGTGACATTGGGGTCAACCATCCTGTCGAATTCCATGTGGTTCATGTTGTGCAGTCTCCTCAGTTCTGGGCCCTCCAGCCAACAAACCGCAGCTGCCCCACTCAGAACATCCTTTGCTGTTTCCAACAAATGCTTTTTCACTCTGGTTAGAACGTCCATATTATTCTTTTCTAAGGGCATGAAAACCACATGCAACTCCAGGCTGAATTCAGCAGCTAGCTCCCTCAGGATTCCTGGGTGACACTTAATCACCATTTCTGCTGCTCCTTTTGTGCAAATCCTCTTCCAATTGATCACTGACTCAGACCACCCTCACACCATGGCAGAATCAGTCTGGACCTTGACAAATCACAATCCCCATCTCAGTGCTAGGTTCACGCCTTTTAACACAGCGTCCAGTTCAGCTATGTTGATGTAGTTATAGCCGTCCTTCTTCCTAAGCCATGCCACATCTTCTACTTCAACACCTCCTATTTCCAGAATGACTCCCAACACTATGCTGCTTGCATTGCATCACAAGATCCCTTCTTTTGTATCAGGCATGTACCAGCTGTCCTTCACTGGATCTTCCACTCACACTCTCCCGAAGACCTCTTACATTATTACCATTGTTTTCTCTCCCACTTTTTCACCCCAGTTCACTCTTTTTGCTTGCCTTTTGATGTAGCTACATGCTGTTTGGAGCCATCCGGTCACAGGGTAGTGACCCACCAGCTTTCCGCACATCGAAAACAGCTCTTGCATATTCATATCCTGATTTAGGTCTGGGATCTCATTTTCTCAGTGAAATACAAGCTTACCAGCTTTATCACTTTTGAACCCGAGTCCTGGTGCCGTACCTCCTATAGCCCCTGGCAGCTTTGTTGTCAGACTGAACCTCCTAAGATAATCCACAATTTCCTCTGCCGATGCCATGTTCTCATCTACCAGGATGTCATCAATATATGAGCTGGTAGCCTGCTTCACTTTGGCTTCCTTTCCCAAAATTACCTCATGATCTTTGGCACCAAACTCAGGCTGTAACCCTGTCGAGTTTGGCAGTATGTTCTGTCACTGTACCTCCTCTGTTGGTACTTCCACAACTTCTCTGATACATGGAGCTTCAGACAGGCTGACTTGAAGTTGATGATTGTAGTTCCCCCACCATTCACCTCCATCCATGAAGGGCTTCTTCTCACGTCTGCTGTCTCACTGCTCATATGACAGGACATGTGTGTGTTCAACTCTCTGAAGTTCAGCACTGGTCAAACCGTATTCTTTGTTGGTTGAACCACAGCCACCAATGGCAGCACACCACTCATTGTCTCCTTACCCCATGGCATCAGAATACTCTCCTGTAGTCATCAGTTTACCTCTCTCTTGAACCTGGCTTCTCCTTTCAGGGTGTGCTCATAGAAGCTCACCTTGTTTCTCAATATAAAAGGTTCTCCTTTCAAGTAGTACTCCACCGTACATCTTTCACCGTCACACTCAACATGGAAGTCTCCATCTTCAATTGTGCCAATGGAAACCCCTCTTTCTGCTAGTAATCTGTCACTCTTCCTCTCTCTGCCAGTAATCCACCTTCTCCCTCTACTCCATGCTCACGGCATGCAGCACACCGGTCACAAAACTCTACTCCTGCTTTGCCAACTGTCACACTGGCCAGTCATATGATCGTGTCCATTCTGACCAGTACATCTATGCCATTCACCACCTACAGCCTTAACATGGATCTCTGTATCTTCAGTTCCACTTCGCTGACGCCCTTACATTTTGACCTCCCTGCCATCTACTGGACTGAGCCTGATGTTTTCTCTCCAGCCCTTGACCATTCTTGTGGTTATCAGAGTGGTCATACAACCCAGATCCATGAAGGCTTGAGCGTCCCTTTCCTTCACCATAAGCCTTACTACAGGCAGTGGTCAGTGGTGTGCCTTCAATTGGTCATAGAAGGAACTAACAGCACAGTAGTATCCCTCTCCTCATTTTCCTGCTTGCAGTTATTTGATATGTGCCCAGGTTGGCCGTATCAGTAACACACCACCATTGGTTTTGGTTCTGCACATTCCCTAACCATGTGTGAACCTTGATATCTGAAGCATGGTTCCTTGGCCATTCACCTTGCCAGACTTTTGCTGTCACTGTTTGCCACCTGCCTCTTCATTCTACTCATATCTATTGTCACTGTTGCCACTACATCGCATGTGTTGCTTTGTGTTAACACCCACAATTTGTCAATCATTTCTCCTACCAACACCATTTCAATGTACAACATCTGCTGCAGACAGAGAGATATGATTGGGGAATCCGGTCACAAAAGCCAGCTTTACCATCCACTCCATCACTGCTCCAGTAAACCCTGCAAGGCCGCCAACCTAATCTCACTCACATAGTTGTCAATCTGCTCACCGGTCTATCTCACTCTCCCAATCTTACTGTAGGCTTTAAAAGTCCCTCCATGTACGTGTCCTTCAATTTTTTCCACTATCTCCTGGTCTGCTTCATCCATCTCCAAGTATAGATTCAGTGCACTGCCTCCTAATTACAGTGGCATAAGATTAACCACATCTTCTGTACCCTGTAGCTTTGCCACAAGTCTCACCTTTTTTATCCAGACCACCACATCACCTTCCCCAGCGAACGGACTCAACACATCACTACCAATTCTGATTTTTGTGGTTACCACATGTCAGAATGGCAGAAGCACAAAAAATGTGGAAGAACAACAGAAATTAAAAAAATATATATATAATTCTTGGATGTATCCTCACAGCTGGTAACAATGTGCCAAAATAGCTTGTGGTTTAAAGGCATGAAATAAAGTTGCTCTTACCTCAAGTTGCAACCAAGGATGACCAGCCAAATCATTCAGTTGTAATCACATGTTGACTGCTGATCCCTCACCAGCTAGGACCACTACACATAACTGCTAGCAGCCCATGACTTGCCTCACCCGCAGACACCATAAGAAAGCGGCTGACTTAGATCTGTCACTCACCGACATGACATCATCTTGTCTCCTTCTGGTCCCTTCACGATATCTCTCTCCCTTCTGGTTAATTATCTTTCCACCACATAACCCTTGAAAGCCCTTAGGTTTTCAGAGTGATACACATATATGGGCTTTCATTTCATATCACTAGTGGCATTTCCTCCCAAAAGAAATATCAGACAATTTTTGGTAACTTTAAATCCTAGTGTTGATTTTTCTTCTTGAGAAATAAAAGTTCTAGCAGGCATGCACTTCCAGAAAAGTGCAGTTTCATCAACTTTGTACACTTACACTGATGTGATGCCCCTTTCAACTATCATTTTCTTCTACTGCTCAAGATAATTAGTAGCAGCCTCTGTATCAATGCTCACAGTTTCACCAGTCATTTTTATATTGTGCAAATTTGTGTGCTTCTTAAACATTTCAAATCAGCCTTTACTTACCAAAAAGGGTTTTTCATTAGATATTCCACCTTCCTTTTTCTGCAAATTGTCGTATAAACTTTTTTTTTAATTACCATCATGTTTATTGGCACATTGCACCAATTCCTTGGTCCATATACTCAAGAAACATTACATTGAAAAATGAAGCCTGGACGGTTAATGAAGTAACTTCTTGAGCACTCGACACAATTTTCTCTCTGTTGTCATGCATCTCTCTGTTGTCATGCATCTCTCTGTTGTCATGCATCTCTCTGTAGATATTGCAAGACTTGATGTTTTGGTAATATAACTTAACTTTTCTCCTGCATCAAGTCTTTTTAAAACATCAAGTTTAATATCCAGTGTAATCTCTTTATGGTTTCTCTTCATACTACTGCCTTCAGGTCTACTTGACAGCTTCTTTCCAGACCTCTTGAACTGAAGGCAAATCCAGCAGCAGTGGTGATTAATTATCCACAACAAATATGTTGTAAAACAGAGGTCTCCAAACTTTTTGGGCCACTGCCCCTCCCTCATGGCCACATAATACCCTCAGCACCCCCACCCCTATTTTTATGTATAAATAAATATTTCATATTTCACTAATTTATACATACTATGAATAATTTAATATTTAATATAATATTATATAATTTGTATACAATACTATAATAACATAATAAATTCATAGCATCCCCCAATCCACTGCCTTCCCCCCACCGTCCCCTTAGGCACCAGGGCCAGCCTGGACTGTCTCAACGCCTACTTTGAGAACCTATTTTGTAAAACGATTGGCCCAGGAAAGATCTGATTTGTAAGAGTAGAAAATTGTCGTATGAAAATTGATGCAATAATGAAAATGAGATGAAAAGTTGAAGGACTGCCGATTAATGTTAGCTGAAGGAAATCAGATTTTATAGGCAATTTGTCCTTTGAACTTCAGACTTAAGACATAAATACACACACACTCTCTCACACACGCATATACACTCACATTCATGCATACACATGTGCTGGCATACATGCTGATAACTATTGTAGTCAGTTGGATTCAAAAGTTGGTTGGTTGGTTGATAGTGGTAAAGATGTGGGTTGCATTGGTTTAGATGTCAGTGATAGTTGTGTGGGTATTGCTGATGTTGCTAATAGTATTATTATGGCTGTTTAGTTACATGTCAATCCTCACAGACCTAAGATCAAAAACCTGTTGTTCAACTTTTAAAATACACTAGGATACTGCATATATTTTTATTTGAAATGGATTTGCTTATCTACTTCATACTGTACTGTTGCTCTGGTAGTTGTGTTCGTGTTAATGATAGAAATACACACATGTTCACATATATATGTGCATATGTGTGTGTATATTGGCTAGGCCAAAAGTCACACACCAAAATATTTGACATTTTATTTAAATTATTTATTATTATTATTATTATTATTATTATTATTATTGTTCATCTTGTTCACAAGTATGTGTGTATTCATCATTATTGTATTTATTTTATTCAATTTTTTAAAAAATTGAAGCATGTCTTTGACATTTCCAGAGTGTACTGAACTTATTTTGTGCATAACTTTTGGCCCATACTGTATATATACACTCACATTATATACATTATACATACATGTGTGTATGTTGGCCAGTGAGCTAAGAAGAAAATGTAGCTTTAAGTTTTTAACGATTTAAAACTATGCAAAATGAGTTTCTGTAAGAGTGAAATTATAGGCTGAATCCTGAAATTAATGGTCATACTTTACAATTTCTGTAAGTGCAAAATCCCGGAACCTAAGGTAGCTGTAATTCTGGGAATGCCTGCAGATTATTGTATTTAGTATGGTCCATTCACACAGGTTGCAGCAAAAACCTTCCCACATTTTGCTGGTTGACAAAACTACTGAGGTAAAATGTTATTCAAAAAATATTGTAATAAAGTTAATGTGAAGGGATGTAGTTTTTTTTCATTTGGTTTTGGAAATATCTTCCCACTTTTGTTGTTGATTTCTGAAGTTTCCCACCACTTGACAAGTCATTTTCAGTGGTATTTCTGAAATTGTTTGGTATATAGCAGTACATGAATAGTTGTTGGTCAATGTTTGTAAACCTCAGCTTTCAGGTAATCCTAGAGAAACTATTATAGGGGTGATGTCAGATAAGCATGTAAGCCATCCAAGGTTACGACATATGGAGATCAAGTGTCCTGGAAACAGTTCTCTCAAATTTCCATTGGTCTTCTTACTTTATAAGCTGTGGCTCCATCCTTTTGAAACTACACATCTAAATTTCCAAGGTCTATGAATTTGGGCTCCAGAAAGTTCCATAACACTGCAACATACTGATCAGATATTATTGTAACTCTTTGACCTCCATCCTCAAAAATGTGAGGGCCCCAAACAACAAAATTTGCAACAGCATTACTGGATACTGTTTATTAGAATATATGCTACATTTAGTTAGAGAGGGATGTAGTAAAGAAATGAAGGTTCAGGTTATACTTGGAGCAAACCTTAGTTCTATAATTAGCAGTGAAATAATTGTTATCCTTAATAGTAAATATGTTTTGGTGTGAATTTTGCTAAGAGCATTATTAGAATTAGCTATACTACAGGTGGTATGTGGAGTGACTTGCTCCAACTTCTTTTTGAGCCTAGTTCTCTGTGGGACAAAACCTGTTGTAGCTCAGGTTTCTGCCACTAGAAGCCACTTGATGTGACCCTCAGGCATCAGTCTGCCAACTGTCATTGTCCAATGAGATCATACTGCCATGTGGTACATCTTTGTTTTGCAGTGCTTCTCCCATTTGTTGATTTTTGCGATGGCTGAAACAAAGGAACAGTGTGCTTCTATGAAATTCTGTTTTCTGTTGGGGAAAACGGTGGCCAAAGCAGTTGTCATGCTTCAAACATCTTGCAAGGACACTTCTATGAGCAAAACACAAGTTTATGAGTGGTTTCCCCACTTTAGGAATGGTCACTTGTTGCTTGAAGACCGACCTCAATCAGGAGGACTGTTAACTTCCTGAACAAATGAAAACATCATGAAAATTCATGAACTGATCTTGGAGGACTGGTGTGTCCTGGAAGTCCTGCCAATGAATTTCGAACAAGCAATTGCTCAAAAAACAGTTGCAGCATAGTTTATGCCTCACTTGCTCAAGGAAGATCAAAAGCAGTCATGACTGAATGTGTGTCATGAACTGAAAGAACAGTTGGAAATTGATCTGGACCTTTTTTCGAAGGTCATTACTGGTGATGAAAGCTGGTGCAATGGAATTTGCAGATGTGGAAGAGGTGAAGAAAGAAACAACAGTGGTGTTAAAAGGCATCATTTCACAAGAGTTCCAGCACTGCATCGAATAGTGGAAAACATGTCTGGACCAATGCATTGCTTCAAATGGAGAATATGTTGAAGGCAATAAAAGGGTAAACATGTAAAACTAGGTGAATAAAATAATATTGCAAAATTCCAGTCTCTTTTGGGTACCCTCTCATATAAATTAGATTTTAAATCTGGAGTTTCATCTAAAATGTTGGCCACTTTAATACTTTATTATGGAAGGTGATAGAAAGATAAATAGATAATTATCGAAAAATTTATGGAGAACTTCTGAGTATGTTCCAAATCAGACTTAGTGTATCTGGTAACTGTGAGAAGAGCATCATCCTTATAATCATCTTCCTATAACTTAAGGACTTGTTTGTTTAGTTGACATAATAGAAAATATTCTACCAATTCCATGACTTGCACAGAATCCAAAGATCCCATTATAATATGAAAGTGATCATTAGAGTAAACATTTAGCTCAGATCATATTATTGAAGGAGATGAGTGTTTTCTATCCATACAAAACAGAAGAGCTCATTTCCTTGCAAAGATTAATGCTCTGTTAAGATGGATAATAGCTAGTTATAATCAAATTGCAGAAAAGAAGTGTTAGATTTATTTTGTAAAGTATGGGAACAAATAATTACCTCTGTAGTATTCTGCTGCTATAATTAAATGTGAGTATAAAAGCATACTTCACCAGCTTTTCTCTGATGCTACCTATCTTTCTCACTATTCATTCTTAATACCGGCACTCTCCATCTATTATTTATATTAACCCCCTCCACCTCTACCATACATCTTCCCCGTCTTCATTCACTATATTTACTTTTTCCCTCATATTCCTACAACCTATCCAATCACATCACCCCTCTTTCCTCTCTTTGTCTCCTGCATCATTATTTCTACTGTATTGCTTCCCACTGCTTTCTGTATGGTCACTCATCTCCTCTTCCCTACATTTCCAACTCATATGTATCATTGGTCAACACTTCCAACCCTTATTCACCATTCACTGCACCCCCACCCCTGAACCCTACTCAATTTCTACAGTTGGCACCTACTTATCATACCGCCACACTTGTTCTTCATTATATTCCCCATCTCTAAACATTTCTCACTCTCCCATACACTAGCAACCTCTACCCACCCACATTCCTTGTTGTCCTGTTCCCACTCCATTTCATCTTGAGGGTCTCCCATGATGCCTCATCATCCCTATTTCTCTCTTTTTCCAGCTCCATCTGACCATGCCCACCCTAAGAAATTAGATAATGCAAGTAACCACATAGCTCTTCTACAGCAAGAAACCGTTTTGTTCTGAATCCTTCTCTCACACTTTAACCCCTCACCTTCTAGCATAGCTGCCACTCAAAGAGGAGTTTAGTCTTGCAAGCAACATGGTACCTTCACTAGTGTTAGCACCATGATATAAAGCACTCAGTACACAAATGTATGTATGTATGTATTGGCATGAGGAAGGCCATCCAGCCATAGAAACCAGACCAAAGCAGACATTAGAGTATGATGTAGTCTTTGGATGCATTGAATATTGTCAACCTATGCCAGCATGGAACACTGATATTAAATGAAGATGATAAGATGCTGCTGTAATATATGCTACACACACAAACACACACACACACACACACACTCATATAAATGATAAAAGATAAATATATATAAAAAAAATCGTAATTGTAAGAACACAGAAATAAATGAATAAAAACAGGATAAAAGAAAGATATAAAAATAAGAATAAAAAATGATGAGGATAAAGATAAAACAAAAAACAAGAATAATACAAATTAAAAAAAATAGAAGTGACAAATAGTAGAGATAATAGGCTATTAAATTACTGATAAAGCTAGGTCACTAGTCATAAACTCAGCAGAGCAAGAACTAGTGGGTTGCAATAATAGTAAATTAATTAGAGGTAGCCTGAGAGACATGAATATGTTAGCTGGGAGTCTAACATACTTGAGTGACTTTATGATACACATTAAGATCTGCAGTGACATACATGACTATGATGGAATTGTATCAACTTAGGTACAAATACACCAGAAGGAAAAAAAAAAAAACTTAAAACTTATGAACGGACTCCAATCAATACCTTATTGCATATATAGAACTTGTGCCAATAGATACCTGTGGTGTAAAAAAATCTGCTATACTATGGGAAGGGGATGGTAAAAGTGCATGTGATAAATAGATAGATAGATAGAGAGGGGAGAGAGAAAGGGTAGGAGAGAGAGAGAGAGAGGGAGAGATTCAAATGAATGCTGCTGGCACATACATGTGCATGCACACATACACAAACTTTATTAGTGCACACATACACATACAGACAATAATTAGCTGTGTGACTGTGTATTTGTGCATTCATATTTTTGTATGTTAGCATTCATATGTTTATTTGACTTTCTCTCTCACTATCAACCAGACAATTTAACAAGAGCAAGACATTGTCATGAACACTAAACAAAAATCCATCCATCCATCTATTCTATTAACCATATATTGGTTTACAATTTTGCAAAGGAGCTAATTGATTTCATCAACTCCGAAAGGATAAAAACTAAGATTGATCTCAGCAGCATTGAAAACAGAACTTAAAATGGACAAAATTCCACTAGCATACCACAGATTCTGCCAGCTTGCTGCCTTCAATTATCAATATATCAATAACTGTGTTCCTAACTTTCTTTACAAAATGTGTGTAATGATATGTCCTGGACACAAGCTATTACAAACTATTTAAATACTGCTAACTGTATTTCTAACTTTATAAAATGTGTATAATGGTATATTCAGCTACCTATAAATAACTATGTTCTAAAATTTTTTAATAAAAAGTATGACAGTATATCCTAAATATGGATTTTTCCAACTACCTATATATGTTAATAACCATGTTCTTAACTTCCTTCAAAAAATATGTATAATGGTATAATATCAAATGTTTCTTAACTTAATTTCGTTTTTGGATTTGCAAGATTTATGTGATTTCGTACGTTGAAGCATATTCTGTTGTCTGGGGAGAGTCATTTTCTTATTGTGCCTTGAAATTTAACACAGTCACCGTTAAAATTTCCACTTATTTCTTATTTTTATTTTCCTAAAATTTTCATTGCGTCTTGCAACCTTATCAATAGTTTTGACTCTGTCCGTTATTTACGCTGTGTTCTGTATTTGCTTTTGTTTGTTTTTGTGCATGTGTGTGTCTCAGTGTGTGTGTATGTATGCATGCATGTATGTGTGCATGTGTGTGTATGTATGTCTGTGTGTGTGTACATATGTATATATGTATGTTTGCATGTATGTATGTATGTATGTATGTATTCTGCATATTCCTGTGTTTGTGTGTTTTTTATGTATGTGTGTGCATGTGTGTATATGTATGTATGAACCTCTGTCTCCTTGTGTGTGCATGTCTGAGCGTGTGTGCGTGTGTGTTTTGCTACTATGTACCATGTTTGTATGTATGGGTGCACATCTTCATATGTGTGGACAAGTGTGTGTGTATGTGTGGACAAGTGTGTGTGTATATGTGGTCATGTGTTTCAGTCTTTATTTGCGTATGTGGTTGTCTGTTCATATACCCTATGTACCTACCTGTCTGTATGTAGACCTGTTGGTTTACATATACATACATGTGCATGCACACACACACACATACACACCCATACACACAGACATACATACATCTATCTGCATAAAAGCCCATCAACTGTTCTACTTTACCTGTGTAAAATGTGGGTATGGGGGTATGATATCTATGTATATTTCCTATTTAGTATTGGGGAAGTTTCATTTATAAGGACGTACTCCCGTATTTGTCTTAAAGTTGGGTCTTTTGGGTGCTTGGATAAGATGCGGATGTCAAGTTGACTCAAGTTGTCTCCATGCTGGTCTTTGACATGTTGGTAGAGTATGGAGGACTGTTTTTTGTCGTCGTATTGTCTCATATGTTCGTTTAGTCGTTCCGCAATGCTCCTAGATGTTTCACCTATGTATGTCATATTCAGGTCTTTACAAGCACTTTCCATGCATTTTATAATGTAAACTACATTTCTACTTCTGCAGTTAATACCAGGGCTAATCCTACATACCATGCAGTTATCATTGGAACATATGGTATTCTCAAAGGTGTACGTCCTACATAGTTGTGATCTGATGGAGTTCCCTGGCTTTTCAACAATCTTAATGTTGATTTTGGACACCTTCAGAGCTTTTCTAAACCTACACGCTAGTTCTCCATGGGCTGTGGCCTCTACAAACATCACTCCTTGATATCTGTCGGTTTTATACCACGTGTTCGCCTTGTTGGCTTTGTCACAAATTCTTTGTATCCTATTCCATTCTTTGTTTCTATATCTAGGGCAGGTACCACTGATATCATTACGTATAATCTTATCTAACCTCTTTCTAGCTCCCCTGTATACTCAAACCCTATCTTTCTGATTATATCCAGAGAACTGCATGCGGTGCATGGAGTTCTGTGTATATTTTTTCGTTTCATAGGGTTCGCATAGTGGGGAGATGTTGTTCATTATCCTAACTAAGTCTGTTATCAGTATGTTAATTTTCATGCTGTCTGACAAAGCTGAGTTCTTGTGAACAACATATTTTGAAGCTATGGGTTTCATATAATATGAGTGGAGGAGCTGCACTCTATTGTTCACAGTCTCTAACCAAAGTTCAGTATCAAGTACCGGGAGCTTATTGTTGGGGTGTTTAGTTGGGTAATCTATAGTTACCTTGATACTTTGGTGGATGGAGTTAGCTATTTGCTGGATGCTCTCCATTACGTTCCTTTCTGTTTCTACATGACCATCACTAGAGTTGGTCCTAACTATGATATTAATGTCATCTACATATCTGCTGTAAAGTAGAAGAGTTGTAGACTGTTCTGCTAACACATGTTTAAGTTTTCTGTCCCACCAGGTCATGAAGAGGCCGGCCACATCTCCAGCTACACCAACTCCAATGGCTGCACCTTGAACCTGCATGTATAGTTTTTTGTTGAACTTTACAATGTGGTTCTTCAAGGTGGTTTTTATACTGGCCCCTATTGCGTGAGCAATCATTTCCTTCACCTGATTGTTGTTCTCAGGGTTTTGGGTGGGTGCAGTCCAGCCACTCCAGCGTTCAGTGGTGATTTTTTTCACTGCTGAAGTGATGGTGAGTGGTCTTCCCCTCTGTGGCCTGGTGGGGCAGAATCTACTGAGGTCATGGTCATCCAAATAGTTACTGTCATAGCTTAGTCTGAGGAGGAGGCCCAGTTCCCTCGTGTTGACCTTGCGGAACTCCACTTCACTCTCACAGATCACCTGAATGCATATCTCCACAGCAAAATCTATGTCTATAGATGGGTAGAGTGAAATCACATCCATACTACCCACTACACAACCTGTGAGGTTGTTGGAGTGGTTGCAAGTACTGATTTTACCGAGGAGATCTTCCGTGCTCACACAGCCATCTGGAGACATCTCTATGAGAGGTTGTAATACCCGTGAGAGGAACTTAATTGTTTTACCAAAATAACAATGGCAAACAATGACCATAAAGCATGACAGTAAGAATTGAATTGAGAGGGGCAGAGAATATACAGGGAAAAATTGGGGAAAGAGCAAAGAAGAAATAAGAAACTGGAATAAAGATAAGAGAAACAGCAATGAAGCAAAGCTTTAATTCAGGAGGAGTGAAAGCATTAATTCAAGATGAGAAGAATAAATTAATACGAGTAATGGAGTTAGAAGGTGTCATATAATGAACAGCAAAGCTGAAGCTAATAAGGAAAGAATGAGAATTGTTAATCAAATAAAATATAAAAGATGATGACAAGCAAGATACAGTGATACCTTGCAAGAGAAATCTGCATTTTCCTGTCTTTCAAAATGTTACGAAAATGTAGCAGAGCAGTGTTATTAAATAAAGCAGCTGCATGACCTGTAAATACTTTTCCAGGATGATCTTTTTCTACAAATTCAGGAACATACTGCCACTTTGCCAATACTGACTTTATGTCACTCATAGAAATAACCTTCTCCACTACAATGTCCTCCTCCAGGGAACCAATCTCTTCCACTGCAACTGAATGCTGCTGCTCTTGAAACTGCAGGAGTTCATCTATCATCAGCTCCTCTGAGTGTTTCTCGATGAGATTGTTAATGTCCCCATTGTCAATTTCAAGGCCCATAGACTTGCCAAGAGATGCTATCTCCTCGACTACAAGTGTCTCCCACTCAAACCCCTTGAAGTCTCTTTTGGATACGCAGTCAGGCCACAGCTTCCACCATGCAGAATTCAGCATTCTCCTTATTACACCCTGCCTCGCCATATTGAGGATTTTCAGGCAGTTAACAATGTTGTAGTGCTCCTTCCAAAACTCACAAGGGGTTAGATTTGTATTTTTGGTGACTTTAAAGCACTGACAAAACAGGTGTTTGGAGTACAATTTCTTAAAATTAGAAATTACCTGTTGGTCTATGGACTGCAAGATAGGGGTGGCGTTGCAAGAACTTTTATGAATTTAAGTTCGTCCAGAGTATCATCTTTGAGGTTAGGAGGGTGAGCAGGAGCAGTGTCAAAGACAAGGAGGGCCTTGAGAGGAAGATTGTTCTCTAGAAGGTACTTTTTCATTGCTGGTTTGAAGACAAGGTTGACCCACTCGGTGAAGAATTGCCTGGTGACTCAGGTCTTAATGTTTCCCCTCCACATGACCTACAGCTTCTCTTTCAGGATTTTGTGTGACTTGAACACTCATGGATTTTTGGAATGGTAGACAAGGTGCAGTTTAGTCTTCAAGTCTCCACTCACATTAGCACAAAGGATGAGAGTTAGCCTATCTTTCATAGGCTTGTGGCCTGGTATTTTCTTCTTCTCTGTAGCTATGTAGGTTCTTCTGAGTGTTTTTTTTTCCAAAAAAGGCTAGTTTCATCACAGTTGAATACTTGTGCAATGTACCCCTTTGCTGTGGTGAGCTGATGAAATTTATGCACAAAATCCTCAGCTGCCTTTGTATCAGAACTCGCTGCTTCTCCACTATGAACACCAACCCTCTTCTTGAAATTATCAAACCAGCTGCGACTGGCCTTAAATGCATCTGCTGATGTCTCCTCCATCGAAGTACCAGAGTTCTTCTTCAGGAGATCCTTATTCAGCGCTTGTGCTTTCTCGCAGATGATGGTCTCTGTAATTTTATACCCTGTAAGTTGCTTCTTGATCTACAGAAGCAATTTTTCTATCTCTTCATGGACAAATGTGCATTGCTTGGAGAGCTGTTGTAACAGCCTTGAGCTCGTCCTTTTTCTTCAGGATGGCGCAGATCGTTGATGTGCTTCAGTTGTATTGATGTGCTATGCCACTACATGCATTCCTCACTCTTTTGCCAGTTGAATAGTTGCTTAGGATTTAACATATTTTATATCATGTATATAAAACTGAGGGTGTGTGTGTGTGTGTGTGTGTGTGTGTGTGTGTGTGTGTAAATCCGCAAAACTTCTGAAGTTTGCAACTGATTGGGAACATACATTCCAAAGATGGTTTTAAACTCTTAAAATTTTTCACATAATGAGTAATGGGGCCCCTGGGGGTAGAAAACTCCCCTTTCCTGGGGTACATATGATTGTCCGCATGGTCCACGCCTTGCTTCTGTTCAAACTGGAAAAAACAGCTACTGAAATGATATAAGTAGGTTGTATTAAATGGATTAACCAATGTAGACTTCAAACTGCATTGTCTACGTGGTAGCAATAACAGCATGTTCCCATAGTACCATAGGTTCAATTTGTTGGGATGAAAACTGTTTGGAATGCATTATGTTTATTATGAAAAATTT
>NC_142929.1:87575356-87620356 GCF_046866305.1 Octopus bimaculoides
AAAGTCCAACTTTTCTCTCCCTATATATATATATATATATATATATGTGTTTATACATATGTATATACATTTATGTATGTAAATATATATGTATATATAAAATACAAAAGGGGACAAGAATGCAAAACAAGCAGTGTATGTATACGAAAAACAGAGAAAGTTACACAAATAAAAATAACAAGACATAACAACAGGTGTCTTTCGACTAAGGATGAATTAAATTAAGTTGGCGTGTGTGGAAGTAAAGCCTTACGGCAGGGATACAAGATTTCACAGGCACAGGGAAGAATATATGTATATATATATATAATCGAAGAGAGTTAGAGGTTGAGGATCCAACCCACTAAGAGATAGTATCTATCCAATATACTGTTGGGAGGGTACCCAGTTATTGTTACACTAGTGTTATACCAAGTGTAATAAGTGGGTGCGGGTAAAAGGGGGTTATTTTACCTTAAATTTATATAGCAATAAGAAAATGGAGGAGAATATGCGGTACCCATCGACTTGCAGACACTGTATTCCGTTGATTAATCTGTTTAGAATACAGTGTCTGCAAGTTGATGGGTACTACATATTCTCCTCCATTTTCTTATTGCTATATATATATATATATTTTATCATTATTAATAAATCATAGGGCAGCAAAAAAATTTTAGAAATTTTATTTACCACCAGTGGTCCAGTGAGAAGAAAAAATTAGTCAATAGACTATATATTACTCATTTAAAATACAGAGATGCCTATAATAGGACATCTAACCCGCTATTTTAAATGAATAATATATAGTCTATTGACTAATTTTTATTCTAGCGGGTTAGATGTCCTATTATAGGCATCTCTGTATTTTAAAATATATATATATGTACATATGGGTGTATACATATATGTGTGTGTGTGTGTGTGTGTATATATATATATATATATATATATATATATATATGTATGTATGTATGTATGTAGGCATCTATATGTATGTGTGTGTATGTATATATATATCTGTATATATATATATATATATATATATATATATATATATATATATATATATATATATTACAGAGATGTACTTGCATAGCAAGTGATCTGATCTGACATTGTGTGCTGAAACAAAAACAATTGCAGCATGGAAGGTGTTTCTAAGCTATTTAAAAACAAACAAAAACCATTAGATTCACTTCAATATTTAAATTTAAATGACAAAATTCAATATTTAAATTTAACTGACAAAATTCCTTGCTACACGGAATGTTGTCGGTGAACAGGTCACTGTTTCAAAGCGACGAAAATATTTTGACAAATTAAATTTAAATACTGAAGTGAAGCTAACAGTTTTTGAGTGTTTTTCAATGGCTTATAAACACCTTCCACACTGGAATTGTGTGAATATATATAAAAGAAAAATATACAGGCTAGAAAAATTATAGAAATTTCTTCTACCAGTGGCCTAGCATGTATAAAATAGTCAATAGACAATATATTTTTCATATTCTTAACCGTGGTTTGGACTCTAGCAAGTAAGGTGTTCCTTCTAGCAAGTAAGGTGTCCTGTTAGGGTCACCTATTTTGTGTTTAAATGTACACTGATTTTATATATATATAATCTTATATATATATGAATGGGAGAAAGAGAGTCTGCCGTATGTCGACCCAACAGAGGGACCAGCTATCCGAGTTGACAGTACCATGGTAGATAAAGCAATTAAGAGTATGAAGACAGGGAAAGCCCCCGGCCCATCAGGAATCACTGCTGAGATGCTCAAAATATCTGGCAGTGTCGGCTTTAGCCTAGTCACCCATATTACGAACCAGGTGATACACGAAGGAGTCATACACAATGACTGGTGTAGCAGCACCATAGTCAACTGCTACAAAGGTAAAGGTGACGCTTTAGATACAAATAACTACAGAGGCATCAAGCTGTTAGATCAGGTAATGAAAGTCACGGAGAGGGTCATAGCCCAACTAATCAGGGAGCGAATCAATTTCGATGAGATGCAGTTTGGGTTCATGCCAGGTAAAAGCACCACTGATGCCATATTTCTGGTAAGACAGCTGCAGGAGAAATACCTAGACAAGGATGAACCTCTGTACCTGACTTTCGTTGACATGGAGAAAGCCTTTGACAGGGTCCCCTGATCCCTTATCTGGTGGTCAATGAGGAAACTTGGGATAGAAGAATGGTTAGTGAGAGCTGTGTGAGCCATGTACAGAGATGCTGTCAGTAAGGTGAGGGTTGGAAATGAGTACAGTAATGAATTCTGGGTAGAGGTAGGAGTCCACCAAGGTTCTGTCCTCAGCCTCCTCCTATTTATCATAGTCCTCCAGGCGATCACAGAGGAATTCAAGACAGATTGGGAGCTCCTCTATGCTGATGACCTTGCACTAATTGCTGAGTCACTATCAGAACTAGAGAAGTTTCAGGTGTGGAAGCAGGGACTAGAATCGAAGGGCCTTAGAGTCAACCTAGCTAAAACCAAAGTTCTAATAAGTAGGAAGATAGATAAAACACAAACCCCTTCAGGTAGATGGCCCTGCTCAGTATGTAGAAAAGGAGTAGGTAGTAACTCTATAAGATGTACCCAGTGCAAGCTATGGACACATAAGAGGTGCAGCAATATGAAAGGCAGGTTAACTAGGAAGTTAGTTTTTGCATGTGGCAGATGTTCAGGTGCAATAAACACCGTAAACAAACAGGAAACAACTTCTGTCTTATTCCAGGGAGAAAAAGTAGAGGTAGTTGATAGCTTCCACTATCTGGGTGACCAAATTAGTAGTGGGGGTGGGTGCGCTGAAAGTATAGCTGCTAGAATAAGAATAGCCTGGGCAAAGTTCAGAGAGCTCTTACCTCTGCTGGCGACAAATGGACTCTCACTCAGAGTAAAAGGCAGACAGTATGATGCATGTGTACGAACAGCCATGCTACATGGCAGTGAAACATGGGCTGTGACTGCTGAGGACATACGTAAGCTCGCATGGAATGAAGCCAGTATGCTCTGATGGATGAGTAATGTCAGTGTGCATACTAGACAGAGTGTAAGTATCTTGAGAGAAAAGCTGAACATAAGAAGCATCAGTTGTGGTGTGCAAGAGAGACGATTGCGCTGGTATGGACATGTGATGAGAATGGACGAGGATAGCTGCGTGAAAAAGTGCCACATCCTAACAGTTGAGGGAACCCGTGGAAGAGGTAGGCCCAGGAAGACCTGGACTGAGGTGGTGAGGCAAGACCTTCGAACATTGGGCCTCACCAAGGCGATGACTTCTGCCCGAGACCTTTGGAAATATGCTGTGCGTGAGAAGACCCGGCAAGCCAAGTGAGACCTAAATCCAAGGCCTCTGCCAGGGGTGTAGCCAGCCCACTTATGCATACCTTTCGAACATTGGACACTAAACTTTGCTTGTGAAGACTTGTTGAGGCAAGTGAAATCGAAATCGAACTGAATTCGACGACTGGCACCAATGCTAACGTCGTCTCCTTCATTGGACACGAAACTCAGCTTGCAAAGACTTATTGGGGCAAGCGAAAGCGAAATCGGGATGGCACCTGTGCCCAGTGTCGCCTTTTTGGCACTTGTGCCGGTGACACGTGAAAAGACATTCGAGCGAGATCGTTGCCAGTGCCTCTGGACTGGCTCTTGTGCGGGTGGCACATAAAATACACCATTTTGAGCGTGGCCATTGCCAGTACCGCCTGACTGGCCTTCGTGCCGGTAGCACATAAAAGCACCCACTACACTCTATGAGTGGTTGGCGTTAGAAAGGGCATCCAGCTGTAGAAACTCTACCAAATCAGATTGGAGCCTGGTGTAGCCATCTGGTTTCACCAGTCCTCAGTCAAATCGTCCAACCCATGCTAGCATGGAAAGCGGACGTTAAACAATGATGATGATGATGATGATGATGATATATATATATATATATATATATATATATACATACATATATACATATATATACATACATACATATATATACATACATACATATATATATGTATGTGTATATGTGTGGCCAAAGAATGAAACAATCATCCAGGTAGCATTTCCTGTTTGGTGAGTAAGTATTTTTGGAAGTTGTCTCCAAATTTCAGTTTAGCATGCTCGTATATTTGGACTTCCAAGTATGCCAAGACAAGGTTGGCAAAAGTAGGGGCTACCCTCGTTACTGTCACTGTGCCCAATTTTTGTCTATAAGTGTTCTTATTGAAGTTGAAGAAGTTGTTCTGTAGGATGAATTTTATTCCTTCAATAATGAATTCTTTTCCAATTCAGTCAGGAATGTCATTTGGAATTTTTTCCAGCCAGTATTGTATGGCTATTATGCCGTATTCATGAGGAATCAGGATGTAGAGGTTTATTACATCAAATGAAACCAGAAGGAAGTCCTTGCTGGTTTTGTTTGGGAGATGATTTAAAAAGTCCAGATCATCCCTTATAAAGCTCAGTATATGTTGGAGAATAGATTTAAGGAGGACGTCAATAGTTACTGAGTCTGTGTGTCTCGCATGCGGGACTGGCCACAATTGGTCTCATTTTGAGATTTCTCGGGTGTGGAATATTTATGACTACAGAAGTTGATTTGTTGCAGGCTTTGTTTATGGGTTCACTTTTGTGGATTTTGGGGAGTCCATAAAAGTTGCTGGTTTTGCAGTCAAATCTAGTCAAGTAATCTCTCATTTTCCATTAAACTTTGTTGGAACTGGTGGTTAAGGGTAGAAAGTTTAGTTATCATCTTGGATTTAATGTAGTTATTGACTTTTTCGTAGTAGGTATTGTCTTGAAGGAGGATTAAAGTAGTGTTTATGTATTTTTCTGAGTCCATGATTACTACAGCACTCCCTTTATCGCCTTCTTTTATAATTATATTATGATTCTCTTTGAGATCATTAATGATTTCCCATTCTTCTCAACTTGTATTTATTTTAAAATTTTCAAGGTGGGAGTAAATTGAAGGGATAATTGGTACCAAATCACAAAAGTTATCCAGAGTTTGATTTCTTCCTTTTGTTAGACTGTAGTTACTCTTATTATGAAGTATTTCTTTATCAAACAGTTCTTCAGCGACTCAAAGTTTTCTGCTGAATTCCTGGATATCATTTTGTATATCATTTAGGTTCGGCCTTCATGGTGTTGGGGTGTATTTCACTCCTTTTGCAAGAATTTTGATTTGTTGGTTTGAAAGGGTTTTATGTGAGAGATTTATCACCTTCAGGATCTCCTATTTGTTTGGTGCAATCGAGTGTCCTGGTTTTGGCCCAGTTTGCCTACAAAATGGTCTCTTGGGTTTTGATATAAGGAATTAGTGCTCTTGTTGATTGTCTTTCCATTGACCCTTAGTCTATTGTGAGTTCTCCGTTGTGGTCAGTTCTCAGTGGAGTCGTCGTAATGGTTATATCTTGTTTGTATGAGGTGGTCATTGTAGAAAATTCCCGTAAGCAAACACTTAGACCAATGGCCTGTAAACATAAACCCAAAATATCAAATCTTCCCTCTCTATCAATGCACTGGAAACACATCAACCCAATTCCGTCTAACTAAGGAAAGTATACTCATTAAAAAATATTAACCACAGCTGAATATCCTTTAGAAAGAAGAAAAAACATTAAAAAGAAAAAGGAAAAACAACTCAATTTCTCCACAAAAAACAACCAGGTACAACAGACAATTTTTAAAAACTTTAGTAGCAGTCTTCCTCCTGGGTTTTGAAAATGCAAATCCAAATCATCATACAATAATACCAGACAAACACCAGTTGCCGATGTCACCTAATTCTAGACCAATGAAATTTTACAAACACCAGTTGCTGATGTCACCTAACTCTAGACCAATGAAATTTTACCTCTGATCAAAACCGAACTTCAGTAAATACAACGAAATGACCCTTTAAGAGAATCAACAAACTTGACAATCAGAAAAATAAGACATCACCAGTACTTTAATGAATCAAAAATCAGATCTGTTTGCAGAAAAAATTATAAGCGAAAGTTCCTGCACATGATGGAAAGAGAATCACAGAAACTGTAAACCAAATCCTTTTTTTTACTAACTTCATTTCTCCCTTGTTTTTCTCCCTCTTAACTTAGTATGACTGAAACTTTAATGATATTCATTTCTTGTCAACCACTACTAACATTATTGAACTTTGTACATTTAAACAAGTTGATCAACAGTTTTTATATTATTGACTGTCATGAACATTTAAACTTGTCACATTGAAACATGTTTTTCTAATTCATAATCCTAAATTTTTACCACTGATAAACAAAAAATATGTGAATAAATTTATTTTAAAACAATTACAAGTTTTTCAAATTTAGGAGCATTTTCAACAACAAATTTGCCTATATTTTTTCCTGCATGGAAATACATCCACTAAGTCATATTTATATATAGTAGAAAATGGGAAAATTGAATAAGGAGACAAATGCTCGGGATGTTGTTAAGCCATTTATATCTTGAAGTCTTCTACATATATGTTTAAAGGGATTCACTCCAAAAATGCCTGACAGGATGAATTATGGCTAGCAATGCATCAATCTCATCAGGAAGGACATAAATAACAAACTCATCAAACAGACATGTTAACGGAAATATAAAGTCCTATAAAATGTAACGTATATTCATATGCACACACACGTGCACACACTCAAATCTCAAATATGTGACATGTAAATATAAACATTATATACATACAAAAAACACAAACATATACAAATACATACATACACACGAATTAATATACATACACTTACACATAAAAATATATATATAAATATATACATAAATATAATATATGTTATATATAAACATATACATAAATATCTACATATACATACACACAAATACACATACATATATATTCAAATACATAAATAGGCAGAAATATATTCATACACATATGCATACTTGTACATATTCTTGCGGCAATGACATAGAAACATACTTATGCTAAAATATACATTTATGATCACATACTTATACACATAAACAAACGATCATATGCATATACAAGAGCATACACATCCCAAAACATTGATAGATCCAAACACATAATTGTATAAACATACATACACTTACTTAAGCACATATACATAATTGTTCATTCATAAAATACTTATATACAAACATTTTATAGGACTTTATATTTCTGTTAACATATCTGTTTAATGAGGTTGTTATTTATATCATTCCTGATGAGATTGATGCATTGCTGACCATAATTTATCCTGTCAGAAATTTTTGGAGTGCATCCATTGAAACATATATATAGAAGACTTCAAGATATAAATGGTTTAACAACATCCTGAGCATTCGTCTCCTTATTCAATTTTTCTATTTTCTACTAAATATGACTTACTATCCTGGAATTAAATCCTGGGACACTTAAGCAACATTTAACTACCTTCTAATTATTCTCCTGGATTTTTCCTATAAATTGTAAACTCTCTCTCTCTCTCTCTCTCTCTATATATATATATATATATATATACACACACACACACACACATATACATATATATATTTACATATATATGAATGTATAAAAATTTATACATGGAAAGAAAACCACTAAGTGGTCTTCTTACATGCAAAAAAGGGCAGTCAAAATCCCAAACCATGCAAAACATTC
Organism: Octopus bimaculoides; assembly: GCF_046866305.1. Lineage (NCBI taxonomy): Eukaryota > Metazoa > Mollusca > Cephalopoda > Octopoda > Octopodidae > Octopus > Octopus bimaculoides. The sequence continues at coordinate 87,582,989 of NC_142929.1, forward strand.
TTATTTAAAGCTGTTTGATTGTAAGTGAGGACAACTTGAGAGAATTAAAATATCAGTTAATGCTATACTCTGGAGTTTCACCATTAATGATTAAATAAATCAATTAATTAATTAATTAACTGATTAATCGACCATCCGTGGATCTTCAGTAGAATCGCTGAACATATATAAATCTAAAACTCGAATACGTACCGTAAACAGAGGAAAACACATGCATACTTAGTTTCATCTTTATACATCAAATCAAAATGTCCACATTCAACGTGCCAAGCCAGAATAGTACAGCAGAGACTGAATTCAACAGTGAATTATCTGACCCAAGGATCAAAATATTTAAATGTTTAAATATAAGGGTAAAAATTACACTGGTCAACAAGTATTTCTCATCAAACATATGTCAAGGTGTAGTTTTTAATGCTGATTTCAAATATGCAATTAGTTTTTTGACATCACATAGAGTTTTCAAGATGAGAAATTTTTTTGACTTTAGTTCATGCATTATATAGAAATTCCAATTGATGATGTGTATGCATGTATTTCATTTACATCATGGAAACATCTTTAAAATAAACTACATTATTCATTGCTGCATAGCTGAGATGTAATATTTCATCTTAAATTAACCAATCAAGCATTGTCTGATGAAATAAGTATTTCAACATCTCAAATTGTCCAGTCATGATTGGTCTGATGAAATATTTCATCTCAAATTCAGTATAAGTATAACCATTTGTATCTATTTCCTTACTTGTTTTACAGTGTTAATAATGTCAAGACAGTGTAGAAATCATCTTGATGTGTTTTGTTATGTCTGTAGACAGTTTATTGTGAAAGCTCAAAAACGTACAATAACACTAGAGATCAAGAAGATTTATAAGCTATACTTTGACTGATCAGGACAAGTTATGGGCACCACATTTTTTCTGCTCAACTTGTTCAAATGGCTCAATAAGAAGAGGAAATCCATGCCTTTTGCCATTCCAGTGATATGGAGGGAGCCAAAAAAACATTTTAATGACTGTTATTTTTGCAAAATAATGGCACAGGATTTTCTATGAAGAATAAACACAAAATTGTGTATCCCAAATTGGATTCTGCAATGAGACCTGTACCTCAATGGAATTCTGCCAATTCCAGTTGCACCAGATGAGGGTATTGAAACATCAGATGATGATGCTGACTATCACAACAGTGCTGCCGAGGAAGATTATGTGGTTGATGACGACAGCTTTAAACCGCAGAAATTTTCCCAAGCTGAATTGAATGACCTTGTCAGTGACTTATCCCTCTCAAAAGATAAATCAGAACTGTTGGCATCAAGACTGCAGAAGTATCTGTTAGAGCATGGTGTTCTTATAACTTATTTTCAGCAGAGAAATGTGGTGCTACAAACGTGTTTTTCTGTTGAAAGCCTCCTTTGCTTTTGCAGTAACATTGATGGACTTTTTGAATGTTTATCACAAAATTATGATTCTGCAAAGTGGCGTTTGTCTTCAAAACGAAGTTTAAAAGCTGTACTTCCCCATAATGGTAATTTGAAGCTCTTCATTACTATTACACACTCTGTTCATCTTCATGAATCATATAAGAATATGAAACTTTTACTTCATGCCATTGCCATGGAAAATATGTGGATATTTAAAAGTCATTGGAATGTTAATGGGAATGCAGTCAGGCTTCACAAAATACTGTTGTTTTTGTGTTTGTGGGATAGTTGGGCAACTGACAGACATTACCTGGAATCAAACTGGTAGACAAGAACATCATACCAGCTAGGACTGTCAAGCATCAAGAACACACCTCTTGCAGATCCATGTAATACCCTATTGCCTCCCTTGCACATAAAGCTTGGACTGATGAAACAGTTAGTAATGACACTAGGGAAGAGAAATGCCAGAGGGTTTGAGTATACTGTAGAAAAGTTTCCCAAAATCACACAGGCAAAGTTGAAAGTGGGTATCTTTGTCAGACCCCAAATTAGAGAAGTACTCAAACATGTCAACTTCAAGACAATACTGGATGAACTGGAACTGCCTGCCTGGAATGCTTTCAATTGTATCTGGGACAATTTCTTGGGCAACAAGAAGGCAATGGACTACAAAGATAGCATCAAGAATCTAAAATGTTACTCAGCAATGGGTTGTTGCATGTGACTGAAAGTTCACTTCTTGGACTCCCATCTGGATTTCTTCGCATATAATCTTGGAGCAGTGTCTGATGAACATGATGAAAGATTTCACCAGGACATTAGTGCTATAGAGAAATGGTACCAAGACTTCTGGAATGACAGTATGCTGGCTGACTACTACTGGACACTTTGCCATGATCAACCAGATTAAGAACATCGCAGGGAATCCAAATACAATGTTTCTCACTCTGTTATTCTAACTTTGTTTTGTCTGATCCATTTTTTGTGTATCTACTCTTTGTAGAATTTTTAGTGATGATTTTTAACTCAATAAACTCATTTACTTTTGAAAATAATATGTCCCTATTTATTACAATACTAATTTCATATATACAAATATGTAAATATTTGCATGTATCTACTTAAAAACTGATATGTGTTGCATACAAATCGAGTGAAATTTTGAAATCAACATGAAAAATTAGTCTAAAAATGTTGGTTTGCATTCAAAATGAGTATAATATATTTAATTTTGTTGACCAGTGTTATTAAAATAATAATTTATATCTGGTATAAATTATTATTTTAATAATTTTTATCCTTATATTTATATATTTAAATATTTTAATTCTTGGGTCTGACAATTCACTGTTGAATTTATTCACTGCTGTACTATTCTGGCTCAGCATGTTGATTGTGGACATTTTGACTGGAATTTCTGATGTATAAAGATGAAACTAAGTACACGTTTTTCTTTGTGCTTTTGGTACGTATTTGAGTTTTAGATTTATATACGTTCAGTGATTCTACTGAAGATCCACAGATGGTTGATCAATCAGTTAATTAATTAATTGATCGATTTATTTAATCATTAATAGCGAAACCTCAGAGTATAGAATTAACTGATATTTTAATTTTTTCAATTTGTCCTCCTCACTTACAATGACAGTGCTCTAAATAAGATTGTTTTCGTGGTCTGGAATTTTCACTGCCCTTTTCAGCATATAAGAAGACTACTTTGTGGTCTTCCCTCCATGTATAATTTTTTATACACTCATATATATTATAAAAATATTTATGTCTACAGACTTTTTTAAAGCATACTAACCACTGGTATAAATTATTACTTTAATAATTTTTACCCTTATATTTATATATTTATATTCACACACACACACACACACACACACACACACACACACATATATTTACATATATATACACAGATATTTACATACATACACATATATATACATACACATATTTCTTTATATATATTTATATGTATACATATACATATATTTATATATATATATGTATACATATACATATATATACTTATATATATATATATATATGTATACATATACATAAATATATATATAGAGTTTATGAGAGGTAACTCTTTACTTGTTTCAGTCATTTGACTATGGCCATGCTGAAGCACTGCCTTTAGTCGAGTAAATCGACCCCAGGACCTATTCTATCATTCTCTTTTGCAGAACTGCTAAGTTACAGGGATGTAAACACACCAGCATCGGTTGTCAAACACAAGCATATACACACACATACATATATATATATATATATATCATAAATATATAGGGATTAGCATGAGTTGCTTCACCAACATACTGAAAATTTAGAAATAGCAGTCAAAGAACGACTGATTGTAAACTACAATTTTTTCTCTAATGGATGGCGATATTTATGGCAAATCCGTTAGAGAAAAAATGGTAGTTTAGAATCAGTTGTTCTTTGACTGATATTTCTAAATTTTCAGTATGTTGGTGAAGCAACTCATGCTGACCCCTATATATTTATGATAATAAATGGTTTTACCGATAAAGGTTTTTTTTCATACTGAACTACTTGGCAAAATTGTTAATTATTAATTTTATTACTAATTGGCAATACCCTGCCCTATATCTATATATATATATATATATATATATATATATATATATATATATATACGATGGGCTTCTTTCAGTTTCCATCTACCAAATCCACTCACAAGGCTTTGGTCGGCCCGTGGCTATATCAGAAGACACTTGCCGAAGGTGCCACACAGTGGGACTGAACCCGGAACCATGCGGTTGGTAAGCAAACTACTTACCACACGGCCACTCCTAAATTTTTTTTTTTTTTTTCAGAATGAGATAAAAAAAACCAAGGCTGTGAAGATTTTAGAACATTTATAAATGTTTTACAATCTTCACAGCCTTGGTTTTTTATCTCATTCTGAAAAAAAAAATTTTTATAAAAAAAAATATATATATATGTATACATATATATATTTACTTGCCAGTGGTACGTAAAAAGCACCCACTACACTCTTGGAGCGGTTGGCTTTTAGGAAGGGCATCCAGTCATAAAAACATTGCCAGATCAGATTGGAGCCTGGTGTAGCCGCTGGCTTTCCAGGCCTCAGTCAAACCATCCAACCCATGCCAGCATGGAAAACAGACATTTAACAATGATGATGATGATGTATCCATATACATATATATATTTATATACATATGCATATATATATATACTCTTTTTACTCTTTTACTTGTTTCAGTCATTTGACTGTGGCCATGCTGGAGCACCGCCTTTAGTCAAGCAAATCGCCCCCAGGACTTATTCTCTGTAAGCCTAGTACTTAATCTATCCGTCTCTTTTGCCGAACCGCTAAGTTATGGGGGACGTAAACACACCAGCATCGGTTGTCAAGCGATGGTGGGGGGACAGGCACACAAACACACATATATATATACATTTATACGACAGGCTTCTTTCAGTTTCCGTCTACCAGATCCACTCACAAGGCTTTGGTCGGCCTGAGGCTATAGTAGAAGACACTTGCCCAAGGTGCAACGCAGTGGGACTGAACCCGCAAACATATACATTTATATATATATATATATATATATATATACACACATACATAAATATATTTATATATATACAGATACATATATATATTTATATATATAGATACATACATATATATATATATATATATATATATATATATATATATATTAATTTATGTATATATTAATATTATCTTGGTTCAAAAAACCTTGACAATGTAAATATGTTAATAGTTACCATGGGTAGCACAAATCACACAAAAAAAAAACAGGATATCACACCCGTTTTATAGGTAGAGATACCAAATTAAAGTGTTGCATTTTTAGTAGATATGAATAACAATAAATGGAACAAAACGCATATAAACAAAAGTTCTTTTAATGCCTACATATGTTTCAAAATATATGTGCACTCTACTGCAAAGAAGTAAGAGGTGCTGGAATTGCACATATATTCATCGTCAGGGAACCAACATATAGAAGCAATACAAATGCGAAATGATAAGGTTACATACGAGTTATAATATTATATGGCTAAGTAAGTGACCGTTGGAAACAAGAATGCTGGTTTACATAGAGTTATTACGGGAGAGAGGCTGTGAACACTATACTAAAGGTTTAAATTAAATGATTAAAATAGGGGAAGGCAAAATGGATCACAGTAAAATTCAATAAACAAAAGCTAGGGAAAAGTTGTAAGCTAAACAATAGGTGGAGGAAGGGAGAGAATCCAAAGAATTCATCGTATATAATAATTTCTCCTTAAGAAAAAAAATTAAATAACATACTGATTTGAAGCGAAGAATGTAAATATAAAAAATAGAATAATAAATAAAATATCATAGCCTTGTAATATATTCATATACGGATATTAACGCAAATTAATGGTAAAACAAGGTACAAGATATTTTGTTGAGAAATAATAATAATAATATACATGCTTACAAGGAGAAGATCGGGTATATTTAATTAAAGTTACTAATGGTACAAACACAACTAATGTAGCATTACTGGGAAGGATTTACTTAACCAACTATAGAAGGGGAAAATAAGAGTTTGTTGGATTTCAAAAATCTGCCCATACTGTACCACAATTCAGTATGGGCAGATTTTTGAAATCCAATGAACATTTATGCAGATATACCTTTTTAAAGGGATGTGATAAACCCATTATAATGGGTAATACTAAGTGTACTTTTTCCTTTTCTTTTTCTTTTGTGATGTAATCTTTGGACTAGCAATGGTTGCGGCTGAAGATAGCTTTAAACCATCTTTTATATCAACAATATACCTATACTGATGTAATGACAGATTGTTTATAAAGCTTGAAACACGTGTACCACAATATCCTTTGTGTTCTGTTTTCAATTTATGTTTGATATATATATATATATATATATATATATAGACACCCACACACACAGAGATATATTCTTTCATTCTTTTACATGTTTCAGTCATTTGACTGCGACCATGCCTTATATATATATATATATATATATATATATATATATATATATACATATATGGGCACAGGATGGCACCAATAGTAAACAACATGAAATACGAAAACAAGAGTTCAATACCCAAACAACGAGAGAGAAAATGGAAAACAGAACAAGTAACACAGCAACAGCCCTTTATCAGTTGTTGGTTGTCTATCTACTCCTCATTTCAAGCATTGAATGACAATATGAGTCTTCGAAGACAGCTGCTGCCATAAATACCAAAATAAAATTTTGGATTTATGGAGGGTCAAAGTTGAGAACAAAAATAGGACAGTGGAGACATACAAGGAAACCAAATGAAAAGAAATATGAAGGGTTGTTAGAGCAGAATGAGGGTAAACTTGCAAATGCAGGAGAAATATTTTCTTTGTAAACAGAAAAGATAGAAGAGAGAGATAAAAGACGTCCAGTCCTTAGGATGTCCTGGAGGAAAAGAAAGATGGACGATGGTCATGTGTGAGCAACGAAAGAGAGAAAAAGAGAAAGAGGGGGAGAGAGAGAGAGACAGATAGATAACAGTGAAGGGGAGAAAAAGGGAATTAGAGAAGGATGGGGGAGAAAACAGTATAGAGTAGAGTCGCATCAAAAAGCTTAAGATAAACTTACTTGGAAATGGAAGCATATAAATAATATATATATATATACATGCATATATTGATAGAAAGGACAACAAAAGAAAGAAAGAGACCTCAATATTATGTAAATAAAGGAATTTATCTGTAAAAATATGTGACACTTATTCGGTAGCCATGATACCAACATCTCTTCAGTTATCCGGTCATTGAAAATTCCTGTGAAAAATGACTGTTAAACAAAGGGAAATTACTGTGTGGTTGACTGTTATAAAGACAAAAGGGTTATAGACCCCTAAGTAAGGGGAGGGGGCAAAGGTAAGGGAGTAAAAAAGTCTATAGTGTTTGCGTAAGCACACAAATCCGTACATTTGCCTATATGTATATACTAAACCACCCTCGCTTGAAACACACACATGCTCACCCACATACTTGCCAAAAACTATACATATATGTACATATACTTATATATACCTGCATACATGGGTGTACCCGCATACCCCCCCCCCACACACACACACGCACTCAACAACCTTGCACCCATACACACGCACGCAAAAAGATTATAGAGCTAAGGCAAAAACAGAAGAAAGTGTGAGAAAGCTATAAGGTTAAAATGCATCTAATATGCGCATATTTTCACATGCACGCACATACATCTATATTCGCACGTACCCGCACACACACACACATAAAGTTCCATTACGTGTCTATAGATGCACAGGAAAAAAGCAGGGTGGAGGGGAGAAGACAGAAAAAATGTGTGGAAAAAATACAAAACATTAACTCTATAATTATGTAAAAAATATTAAAAAATATTAAAAAATATATAAGAAATCTAAGTAAAATGTATAGAAAGATAAAAAGCTTATACATAGACACAAATATAGAAAGCAAGTCCTATCAGTAAAGTCCTATCAGCAAGTCCTATCAGTAAAAATATAAAAAATATATAAGAAATCTAAGTAAAAAGTATAGAGAGATAAAAAGCTTATACATAGATACAATATAGAAAGCAAGTCTTACCAGTAAACTCAGGGGGACAAAAATGTAGCAAATATTTGGCGTTAATAATGTCACATTTATAATTTTTGATAAGATAAGTATTACATTTATTTTTAATAATATTGTTTAACATTTTTCTATCTTGATATAATAAGTATTTTTTATATAAATTCATTTGTTATTTATTGTTGGTTGATATATATACATTCATTTTATTATTATTATTGTTGTATTTTGACCTGAAGATTAGCTATATTTTTGAATAGAATTGATTTTTGATCGATTTAATCGATTTGATTATATTTTATTTTATTTTCTATTTGAAAATTTGGTTATGAAACATGTGTAATCGTTTTACTATTTTATGATCATTATTTTGTATTTTATTATAGTTCTTTTTAGTGTATTTACTTATTAAATTTTTCTATATGTGACTGTGGATTTTCATGGATGAGTTCATGAACTTTGGTTCTTTTCTCTAAATTATATATTTATATATTATATACTGTGAAACTTAATTTAATTTTAATTTTTGATAAATTGAATTTAATTCAGTTTTTACCTGTAAATTTGGATTTTTATCCCTATTATATATATATATATATATTTATACAAAATCACACACACAAAGCCAAAACCAAAGTCTTAGTAAGTAAGTAAGAAAGTGGACAAATCACAAATCCCCTCAGGTAGATGGCCCTGCTTGATCTGTAGAAAAGGCATAGGTAGAAACTCCATAGGATATACACATAAGAGGTGCAGCAATATCAGTGGCAGATTAACAGGGAAAATAGTTCTTGTATGTGGCAGGTGCACAGGTACAATAAACACCACAAATGTACAGAAAATAGACTCCATCAAATGCCAGGTGGGTAAGCTAGAGGTAATTGAAAGCTTCCATTATCTAGGTGACCAAGTTAGTAGTGGAGGTCGATGCTCCAAGAATGTAGCTATGAGAATAAGAACAAGATCGGTAAAGTTCAGAGTGCTCCTACTTCTGTTGATAACAAAGAGCCTCTCCCTCAGATTGAAAAGCAGACTGTATGATGCCTGTGTGTGAACAGCTATGCTACATGGCCGTGAAACATGGGCTGTGACTGCCAAGGACATGCATAGACTTGAAAGAAATGAAGCTAGTATGCTTCACTGGATGTGCAATGTCAGTGGGCATGTATGAGAAAGTGTAAGCATCTTGAGAGAAAAGCTGGGCATAAGAGGCATCAGATGTGATGTGCATGAGAGACGACTATTAGTACGGTCATGTGATGCATATGGATGAGGACAGCTGTGTAGTGAAATGCCAATCTCTAATTGTGGAGGGAATCTGTGGAAGAAGTAAACCCAGGAAGACATGGGAAGATGATGAAGCATGATCTTTGAGTGTTGGGCTTCATAGAAATGATGACAAGTGACTGAGAAGTCTGGTGATATGCTGTACATGAGAAGACTTGTCAGGTCAAGTGAAGTTGTAGTTGTGGTCATGCCAGTGTCATATAAATGACACCTGTGCAGTCATTGTCGGTACCATGTAAATGACACCTGTGAATTGTAGCTATGGTCGTTTGCTGCCGGTGCCATGTAAATGGCACCTATGAATCATAGTCGTCATCAATGCCAGTATGTACATATATATACATATAGTAACACAAAAGGGTTGATGTTCACTACAGGTGTTTCAGGTGCATTTTTTATTGAACAAATCAATGACATCATGAAATAAAAAAACCTTTTCTTCAGATGAATTAAAATTTAGATCCAGAATTTAACATGTAAGATTTTACACATAAATGACATAGAATATATTTTGATTCCCTTCATGATCTCATAAATTTTCAAAACATTTTGTTCATAAAAAGCTTACCCCATCATTTTCAAGGCCATGATGAAAAAAAAAATTGGGAAAATCCCTGTCAAAACAGAAAATCCAATATGTGGGCATCCTGATCTGAAATGACTGCATTTATAGCCATTTTTAATAGTCCATTAAAATTTTATTGAAATGATGTCATATCCTAAAATATCATAATTTATTTAGTTCTACAGCTACTACAAATGTGCCAAAACTGAAGCCACTGTGGCTTGTACTTTTGGATTTAACTAGGTCTGAAAATACTGCACAATTGACTGTTTGTTACATATAACAAAATAGGCTTTACATAAGTATTCAAAAAATCCCATCCCGCAAGTTTTCTTTCCAAGAACCTGAAAAAAAAATAGGCAACTGCTATAACATGGTCACTATTAATTTGTGTAATCTGAAGATGATTATCATCTGTTTCAAAGATGTGACATCATAAATATGGTTAATTTTTTATTTAGGTCAATTACACAAGATTTCAACCAATTCATTAATCATTCAAATTGTCATATTTCCTAAAGTAGTCATCCAAATTTCACAAGTGAGGTATCAAAATGTTTCTTTTTGGAAGCTCTCCAAGGAAAAGTAGAATAGAAATAACATTTAAATATTTTCAAAAATTCACAGTAACAACTATTATAAGCAAAAACTTGCAGATGTTCATCTCTGTAAGTGCCAAACCTTAAGAAATATTCTTTGCTGTCAATTTAAATGGAGTTGGTGGAATTTCTGTATTCTCAGCTCACTCTTGCTCATTAAACTTGCACCTCAACCATATCATCCTATATGACTTCATTTGCAAGAATAAAAATATCTTCCTTAATTTGATGTAGACTTTGTGCTTGCAGAAAATTGGCTAAATTCATGGTTACAATCTGACCATATATTTTCCCAAGCACTATTCAAAATTGGGGTTTTCACTTCACCCCATGACTCAGCCCTCTTATTCACAGTATCCATCACATAGAATTTCTTCAGAAAGTTTCTAATTGTAGGTTTATTCTCCCTATTAATGACTTTCAAAAGTTGTTTAAAAGTTTTTCTCAAATAATATCTTGAAGTTAGCTATTACACCATGATCCATTGGCTAGAGTGAAGAAGCTGTATTTTTGGAGATATATTCTATTCTCACACATTATCAGAAAGATATTTTAAATTTACTGGGGGACTTAATGCATTGTCTAAAAGGAGCAACACTTTGTTCTCATATAATCAATCAGCTGTTAGATCTTTCAGTTCCCAGACACTAGTTGGAATGTTTCATGTTACTATTAAAAATTAGCTTTGTCAATATTTTTAACTTCAGATAAGGTGACATTTATTGTCAGCTATGTAAATATTCATAACTAAAAACATTTTTTAAATGGCTTCAAACATGAAATATGAATGAAACAAATAAAAGCCCTTTATAAAATGAAAACCATTATATTTGATATAATTAAATATATTACAAAAATAAAAAGAAACACAAATTCTAATGCAACTTATAATTGTTGACATTTATTTTAATATAATAAATGATGTAAAACATAAGCTCTCACACTCTTATTATTTATTATTCAATACTTTTCATAACATATATGAAATCTTATACGAATTAAGCAGTTCAAAGTAGTTTTCTCAGCAACATATCTGGCAATCAATCACTGGTCCTTGAAAAGAACCACCAATCACAGCAAAAATGACTTCTGGAAGCTCTGTGGTTAATATTACATGCACAACTGGACAACTCATCCAATCTCTTTCTCATATTGCTACCCAACCCTTGCACCTATCCCACTTCTGATTCCAAATTTTCTTTCTTGTTATCCAGAACCATTTTTACTTGTTACCCATTCTTCATCCATTAATATTGTTCTCTATACCCACACATTATATTGATCTACCCATCCCTCATTCTCACATTGCACAATGGAATTCTCTTTTCATGCACTAAACCTCACTCTCCCCGCCTTCTGCTGTAGCATACCCAAACACATCATCTCTCTCTTGTGTTTTCCATGTTAACTGTTGTTACTACTGTCTTCTTGCATCCTTCTAACTTCCAGACTTGTGTGCCATTGACTATCCCCACACCTGCATCCATCACTCCTTACATCCACCTGTCAATTGTACCCAATCCTTATAGGTGTTTCCTGCTTCTCCTCATCCATTTCCTTAACTCCTACTCCCATGTACATTCTTCTAAATCCCCATCCACTCACACTCCTAGTTTCTGTTCCCACTCTTTTCTACTCACCTTGTGCCTTGAAGTGCCACCTGGACAACTCATCACCAATATTTATCTCTTTGGAGATGCCATCATTCCATTCTCATTCTCTTCCCTAAATGTGAGTAACTCCCCTACAATAGAAATCTGCTCTGCCCCATCTCCCTTACTCATACCTTAACTCCACCCTGCTTGCAAGCTACATGGGGACTTCCCTAGTGCCAGTGGAAAGCATCCACTACACACTGTAAGTTGGTTGGCACTAAGCAGGGCACCCAGTAATAGAAACCATGAAGCAGAGAAACCACTGGAGCACATTGCAATCTTTATACTTATTAGATCCTGTCAAACTGTCTAACCCATACCAGCATGGAGCATGGATGTTAAATGATGATATTTGTTTAGTCACCTTCTGTTAGTAAAGTTCTTTTATATGTAAGTGAATTATATGTTTTTATCTGTATATTAACCAGAATTCTGCCTTTGTAAAATGTATAAAACACTAAGAAAAGTAACTTAAATAGTAAGAAAATCTGCAATTTATTTTGGTAGTGATTATAGCAGACAGCAGCTTTAGCAGTGATGATAACAGAGTAATAGTAACAGAGATAGCACTGGCAGTGATGGTAACAGAGATAGCACTGATGACATTGATAGTGATAATAGTAAATGCAGATAGAGAGAGATGGGGGGAGAGAGAGAGAGAGAGAGAGAGAGAGTAATATAGGAGTTTCTAAGAAGCGAGAGGCTGTGTGATGTCACAGTATCATTAGCTATGTCATCCTCTTATGGATTATACATACAACTTGTGTAGAGTAATTTAAGTTCTAGTACCTTGTTATTTATAAATTTTACACATAATGATCTGATTAGATTTTTATTTTTAATATGTAAATATTCACCATGTGGTATATACAACTGTGACAAGAATAAACAGTTAGATTTTAATGTGTAGACATTATTATTTGGATTTTTTCTTAAATACAATTATATATTTTGCCTATTTTTGAAGATTTGTTATATATTCCCATTGTAAAGTAATTTAATTTATCTTCTTAATTCATCCTGTGATCATTGATTCGATTACTGATATTTTATGTTGCAAATTGAATTTGTTTTATCTTATATGAAATTTAGGGATTCTCTCAATGATGATCTTGTGAAATTTCTGCAATTTTGGTACACAAGCATGAACTAAATGTGTCCTAATACACATTTAAAAAAAAAAATCATTTCTTGCGAATAAAATTTTCTATTCGGACACCTGTGTGAATATGGTATTGTTATCAACCCCAGTAAGTGTTTGTTCGGAGTTGCATCCCTTCATTTTCTCATTGTTGATAAGGATGGCATTTTCCTACTTCCCAAGAAAGTCAAAACCATCGTAGATTTTCCACCACCCACATCTCTCCACAAATTGAAGGAATTTCTTGGCTTGGTAAATTTCTACCAGAGATTTTTACTCCACTGTGCAGAGACAGCCCAACTGCTCACAGATTTGCTGCGACAGCGAACAAGCAAAAATACAAACATTGCCCTGAGCAAAAACAAATTGCCTCTTTCGCTGCCTTGAAAAAAAGCATTATCTAACTCTACCATGCTGGTGTATCCCAAACCAGGCGCCCCAGTGTATGTACTAGTTGATGCATCTTATTCCAGAGTTGGAGGTGTGTTCCAACAACTCACTGACGGTATTTGGTAACTTGTATCCTTCTTCTCCGAGTGCTTAAAACCCACCGAGACTAAATGCAGAAACTTTGGTCGAGAATTACTGTCAGTGTATCTCGCTGTCAAGTATTTTTGACACATGCTGGAAGGTCGTGTTTTCTCCATTTAAATCGACCATAAACCACTGGTTTATGCCTTCAACGCCAAGCCTGATTGTCACTCACCCAAGAAAATCCGACATCTAGACTTCATACCACAGTACACAACAGACATTCGTCAGATCAAGGATGCAAACAACTCTGCAGTTGATGCCCTGTCATGCATGGAATTTAATGCTATCCATACCACTGCTACCATCATTGATCTCCAGCAGATTGCAGCTGATCAACAAGATGACAAAGAACTATTACAGCTCCAGAATTCATCATCTCTGAAATTTCGGCAATCACGGATACCCTCTGCTACAGGCTATATTCAATGCAACACCTCCACTGATCATGAACGTCCATACATGCTACAGAAACATATATGTGCCGTTTTCTCTGCTTTGCATTCCCTAGCATATCCTGGTGTTCACACCACACAAAAGTTGATATTGACCCATTTTGTGTGGCCCAACATCAACAAGGACACCCATGATTGGCCAAAAAGCAAAGGTCCATCTACACATTAAATCTACCATCGGTTCCTTTGCAACTCCAGATGCACATTTTCAATATGTGTATACTGATATCGTTGGACCCTTGCCTCCTTCCAACAACTGCAATCACCTGCTCACCTGTGTTGACAGATTTTCTCACTGGCTAGAAGCTTTTCCCTTATTGGACACTTCTGCAGAGACTGTCGCCAAAACGCTAGTGTTTCACTGGGTTTTGTGTTTTGGCACACCCACAACGATCACCACAGAGGACATCAAGTTCAATTCTCACCTTTTCACCGAGCTGACTCCTCTCCTCAGGTGTAAACACACCTGCACAACAACTTATCACCCTGCAGCAAATGGCATGGTCAAACGCTTTCACTGCCAACTCAAGGTGGTTATAAAAGAATATCCAGACTGCTCCAACTGGTTGGAATATCTCCCTCTCATCCTCCTTGGTATTCAATCTATGGTTAAGGAGAAAGTTGGACATACTCTGGCTGAACTGGTCTATGGCACAGCACTTGCCTTACCTGGGCAGATGATAGATCCTATTTCACCACAAAACTTTCTGGACCCAGCCAAATATGTGCACCACTTACGGACACCGATGTTGCATTTGTTCCCTGCAGGCCCCAGACAACAGAATGTCGCTTCACATGTCCCAAAGGACATCAATACTTGGACGCATGTTTTTGTTAGAAGTGACGGAATACCTTCTCAACTTCAGTCACCATATTCTGGGCCCTACAAAGTAATCGAAAAAGAACCAAAGTATTTCGTTCTTGATATTGGAGGAAAACGAAATACTGTCTCTGTTGGTTGCTTAAAAAAAGCATTCGTCGAAGGGTACTTAATTTCAGTTCCCGCCATTCCTCAAACAGACTCAACAACTTCAGCTTCACTCATCGCAAACACCTCAGATTCTGCCCAACCCTGGCACACCAAATCAGGAAGAACAATTCGATGGCCCACAAAATTTGTTCAAGTGTTTTGAGTAAGTACAAACTCTTTACCTACCCGTCTTCTCAATTGAAAAGTCCACAATGCCCATATCAACAAATAAAAACAATTTTTTTTTCTTATGATGATGAACAATTTACACATACATAACCAAAGTGACTCTGCACCACCCATATACAAACCAAAAGAAAACAAAGACCATTTTGTATAAAAAAAACATTTTTCTATATCAATGAAAACATTTTTTATGAACATTGTTCTGCTAATTGAACTGTCTGATCATTTCACCAAACAAACTTTTTCCATGAACATTTTCATTTTTCTGTAAAATTACATTTTCTTGCATGTGCATATGTTTTGCTTTGTTTTAAAAATGCTCTCTACATCACACCTGTCTGCTTACACACATTTGCACCACTCATATTTTAACGTGTGCTATCACTTGCTCTCTGCACCACTGAAAGACAGCTTACCTCTATTGGGTCACGTAATCGATAGAGTTGCATATCTCTTTCAATGTGCCAGCATACTACATTTATGCTTCTGCCAAGGCATATACACATTGCTTAACATATATTGCACACACCAACTCAGAACATTGGTTCTTTGCTTTATATTTTTATTTTTCATTTCTTTCACTTCCCATGTTTTTAACATGAATTCATTTGTTTGTAAATTAAACTGTATCCATTTTTCTGCATTACACACAAAATCACACATTTTCAATATCACACACATACGTATTGTTCGATCTCTGTGGCTTTCTCCCTAGAAGTGGGGTAGTGTAAAAACTAAGGCTTCCTTTTTTTCGAACTGAGATTCGAAACTGAATCTAAGGATTCTCGCTCGTCCAATCCACCACTGGCAAAACAGGCGCGAAAAAAATTTCTTTGTCCTGTCAAAAAATGATGGATGAATTTCACTTCGACCTACGACCTGAGCTGTGTCATTTAAGGTTCAAGTGGACAGGAGGCGGCCTACATAAGTAGAAATTACTCCTGTGGTATGTCTGTCCTTCTAGCTGTCATGACCCTTATAAATACCACAATCCATCAAGGGACTGCAGATAGCCATCACCAGGCAAAGACAGCCAGCAAATAACTTGCACCAGTCAAGCAGTCAACATAGAACCACATATTCAGCATGAACAACACAACACAGTAGCAGTCACAGAACATAAACAGACACCACCGAATGACCAATGCACATACAGACACAAAACATGCCCGGTTCTACCTCATCACATCAACACAGTATTTCCCCTGTTTATTTTCTTCTTCCCCAACTCGAAGCAAGTTGGTAATGTCATGTAGTGAATTTTTTGGTGTATACAACAAGTAAATGCAAGTGTCGATTATATAAATTATTTAAACCACAATCTGATGCTTTCCCATTGTTTTACTTTGACGTCATCCACATGCCTATTTCATCTGCTACCTCAACATCTTTTGCTACACCTTTTCTACTACACTTGTTATTTATAAATTTTACACATAATGCTCTGAATAAATTTTTATTTTTAATATGTAAATATTCACTATGTGGTATATACAACTGTGACAAGAATGAACAGTTAGATTTTAATGTGTAGACATTATTACTTGGATTTTTTCTTAAATACAATTATATAGTTTGCCTATTTTTGAAGATTTGTTATATATTCCCATTGTAAAGTAATTTAATTTATCTTCTTAATTCATCCTGTGATCATTGATTCAATTACTGATATTTTGTGTTGCAAATTGAATTTGTTTTATCTTATATGAAATTTAGGGATTCTCACAATTTTTAAATGATAACTTATTGTATAATTAAAATCCAAGCTAAAATGCACAAAAAAGGTAAATATTGAAGGTATAGTGTCAGGCAGAAACCTCTTTCTTGATAATAAAACATAAATATTATAGCTTATTTACTAAATCAACCATAATATTTAAATCAAATCAAGAATGGTAACTTCTTCTACTGATTATTGAAATGCCGGTAAGCTGGAGCAGTGCCAAATTATTTACTGTTGCATGTCATAATTTAGTAAAAAAAATATACCAAAACTAAATTTTAAAAGTTTCAAAATTAATTTAAGTATATTAGAAATTGCAAATTCAGAACGTCACAAGTGAATATTTAGAAAAATCAACTGAGGTAAAACATTTCAATTAATTAAGTTTAATTGAGTTTTTTTTTTAATTACAATTTTTAAAATGTTATTTCCTATAACAATATAACTAAAAAGTATTTTAAACCATTTAATATGCAAAATTCATTTTAAGAATATTGATATAAGAGATAAACAATGTAAAAAATATCACCCATCTTCATATTAAAAGATAAATTTCAATAAAATAAAAATATATAAGAGATAAGGAAAAATAGTTAAAGACACTTTAGAAAGAAAAATCCAATTTTCTGTTTGTCCCCCCCACCCGTACATACAGGTTTGATTTTCCACCTCAGGTAATATTTTGTAATACAGTACTTAAAAATTTCAAAATGTTTACTTGCAAGCAACAACAAAATAAAATAGAACATGGAAGCAAACAAGATAACCTACCTCTCTCAACTTAGAAAGTTGTGATGTGTTATCTGATGTACCAAGGCTATGATTAGAAATATCATCAGGTTTAGAATTTTTAGTTACATCTGTGTTCTCA
Source organism: Octopus bimaculoides (assembly GCF_046866305.1). Lineage (NCBI taxonomy): Eukaryota > Metazoa > Mollusca > Cephalopoda > Octopoda > Octopodidae > Octopus > Octopus bimaculoides. The sequence continues at coordinate 87,601,055 of NC_142929.1, forward strand.
GTACCTGATATTTTATTAACAGCAGTTTCTTCAGTAGCCTGGAAAGTATAAATGTTTAAACTGTAAGAGAAATTTCATGAGACAATCAGATAATATACTATATGATATACAGATCTGATTATCTCTTAAGATCCAATGAGGGTTGTTTGCAACAATGAAAACAATGCATTCAATCTATATGTATTTTGAGTTTCATAGCTCAATACACAAAACATCTGCATCAACTGTGATACAGGAAAATATGTTTAAAGTGTATATTCAGACAGAAGTACTACTTTTAAGAATAGAGACATGGCAGATGTATAAGTAGCACAGGGAACAAATTACAATAGAATGTAAGTAGATGGAATATGATTCATTTGACGCATTTGTTATGAACATGTGAAGATGTATGAATTACTTCTTAATCATGCTAAATTACTTAATTTGGATATATAAATCTATATGTAATCATGTTATCACAATAATATAATAAATGACAGAAAAGGTCAAAATTTGTTTAATGAATTTCTAATATAGCTATACAAAGCTTAGAGAAGGAAGAAATAAATTTAGTTATAGCTAACCTTTTCTAAAAATAGTTTACGAACAAAGAGCAAGTAGTTCCAATAACAAACTGAAACTAGATCACAACATTGTTTAATATAAGAACTTCATGCGTACATGCATGTGCATGCACACGCGATTATGTGTAATGTTATAGGAAATGTTATAGGAAATAACAGTTACAATTTCTGGCCATGAATTTTCATTTGTTCAATGAACTGAAGTACCAAGTTCATTGAATTAGCATATAAGTAGCTGAGACTTCCACAGACACATGCTCCCTTTGTGTAATTCTCAGGTGGGATCAATATGGCATGGCATGACCTTAAATAGAACAAAATAATTAACAAAAATTTAATGAAAGCAAGCAACACTTAAAGCATATCTAGTTGCACTCAGAGTTATGTTAGCACCAAGCCTCAATTTGCTTTCAGGCTCACCCTTTTTTTTAAACTTGAACTACAAATACAATTCATCCAAGTGACTTCTAAGGAGTCTCTATCTATCTAATCTCACTCATATAGTCTGGGTCAACCAACAGTAAGATCATATTTATTATTGTGTGATCGCAAACCAAAGTTCATAACTACTCGGCCATACTGCACCTGCAGAGAGTGGACAAAATAATTGAAATACCACTTTGTATTTAACTGTTTTTTTTTATTGGCTATAATGTTTCAGTCTGTATATATGTGTTCATATGCATTATGTATGTCTTGTACTTCATAATATAGCCCTCTTTTTTTACTTCTTTTATTTTTTCTGCAGATATTTATATTTAAATAAGTTATAATGTATGACCGTTCTGATTTCCAGAGAGGACAAATTATTGGAGTATAGATGGTTGGAGCTTCAGTAACTAAAACTACTCAGTTATATAATATTTTGAGAGGGTTAGTCTCTAAAATCATGTTAGCATTCTAAAACCAAAGTAAAACCAGATTTGGCAAGCATATTTCTGGACAGAGGGCAAAGTTTACAGGGAGGGGCCACAGAATGATGAAACATACCGTCTAAAAACCATCAAACTACAACACTAAAAGTGACAGCAGAGCCTAACCATCACCTTGTCAACCCTGTGTCAACTAAAACTGCTTGTCATGAGCTTCATAAGGCTGGAATACCATGAGCTGGTTACAACTGTTAAATCTCTCTTATCCCCCACAAACATTGATAGGTGGAAAAAATTAGACTATCAGAAGTGGTCAATGGCTGAATGGAACAATGCCACCTTCTCTCAAGAATCATAATGCACCCTTTATCTCACTTCAGGGTGAGTTTATGTCTGGAGACAGCCCAATGAAGCCTTTAACCCTGACTGTGTGGCCCCTTCATCAAAGTATGAATGTGGTTCTGTGATGATTTGGGCAGCCATATTGTGGAATTCTATTGGCTCTTTAGTTGTTCTACATTGCAGAGTTAACACCAAGGATTATTTGAGTATCTGGGCTGATTATGTCTATTTTATGGTTACAAACATTGTATCCTTCCAGGATGATAATGCACTGATACAAAATTTATTGTTATTCAAAATTGGTATGAAGGGCATAAAAGGTAGACCACTTGGATTGGCCTCCATAATCACTGGAACTCAATATCACCAAACATTTCAAGTGCATTCTGGAGCAGCAGGTGAGGAGTTGCTTAACTCTGCCATCATCGCTGAAAGAGGTAAAGCAGGTTTTCTCCTAACAATCATTCAGAAATTGTATAAGTCAATTCCTCAATGTATTTAAGCTGTGTTTATTGAGAAAGGTGGACTAACCCTGTATTAAATGATAAAACCCCTATTTAACAAGATGTTTCTATTATTTTGTCTAACCCCTGTAGATATATATGATCTTTCTTATGTATTTTACTTTTCTTAACTTAATATCTCTCCACGCAGAGTACTCTGGAATTATTTCCTATGCCCTGATAAGACAAGATTTTAAGTTATATATGTGCTCTCCTCATTTCCCTTGTATGTTCCAGTTGCTTTATATTCTACAACTTGAGGCCAACAATTATTTATAATATAACTTTATAGGAAGATGTGTCTTTCTACACCAGTTGAATATGTGAATAATCACAAAAATATCTGGATGTCCTGAAAGCTTATAAAGTAAATATATTCTAATCCAATATATGATCAAAAAACATTGTCACAGAGATAAAAATACTTGAAGTTACTGGACACAGAACTGTTAACAATAGAAACTATTCCTTGATTTTGCAAGAGCAATTTCTTCAGTAGAACTCTTTATTACAAAACACCATGAAGGGTGGGGTGAAAACTATACTTTCTGCACACATGCCTAAATATGTTATCCCTTGGTTTAATTTTTATATCTCCAGCTGTCAATTCCCTACAGAATTCATGTCTATTATATTTTATTTTATCCATCTACTTTTCTTCCTCTCCTATCCTTTTCCTGCCTTTTGTTTACATTAATGATGGACAAGTCTTTAAACTTAGATCCAGCATCTTAATTGATAACATACAAACGTATTTATTATTTACATTTATTCTTTATTGCCAATACCATTTTAAATTTATCAATTATCGGTCTTCCGAATATTGTGCATATAAAAGATGATTTTGTATGTATACAGCAGCATCGAAGCATTGGTGTAACCATGACGTTCTGTTGATCTGAAGAGTAAGCCTTCTACATCTGCATTGATTTGTAAACATACAATAGTATTATGCGATGTGTAGTGTGCATACTGGTGCAGACACATAAAATCATTTATTATACACTGAAATTATTATTACATGATAAAGGCTGTGAGATGGTTATCATCTTGCAGATATGAAGTGTTTAAATAAATATATTCCCTCCTCATACCTCTTGACTTTTAATGATCTATATACTCCTCATGAAATAATTTCATAGATTGGATCTATTCGATTTCAGCTGCGTTGGACTTTACATTGTATCCTTCTGTATTGGATTACTATGTGGTGTGGTAGCCAGGTCCACTAGAGGAGCTTTCTGTGATTGCCACGGGGTTCTATGAATCCATATATTGCCCTACAAATTTATATATATATATATATATATATATATATATATATATATGACATGCATTTTTATGAATTAAAGTCAGCCAGAACAGGTTTTAAACTGCAAGTGAAACTGGAACAAACATGACTAGTAAAATAACAGTTATAAACATAATTTTATTTGATGAGTTTAAAAATCTGGTCATCTCTCATGTCTCATGAAAATCTGAGATAATTCAGCACTCACTTATCCAGATCTAGCCTAATTCAGTTAGCCTAATTAGTATCTAAAATAGTCAACTATTACACAGAGATTATTCTATATTTATGACTTAAAATAACCCCAGAATACTGATAGTAATTAGCAACAATGTAAACAGCTATGGATTTTTAGGTATATACAAGGTGGTAAGGCTAAATTTAATGATTATTTATTCCTTCTTTTTGGGGGAACAGTTGGTGAACTGTCAATGGTGGTGGAGAGCATAAATATCAAAACTGCAGTTGAGAAAAAGTTACCTGACATGGAGCACTGGAAACTATCTGAATATTAAAAAAGAGTTACCTGTATCTGATGATTTGCACTGGGCATCAAAAGGTTAACATCATGACTGTTGTTCAATGTTCTGTGAACACTGTAAAGGCTGTAGGACATGACATGGACAGCTGCAACAAAGCCTATGAAGCTGTGGCCAACAGGAAGTGGGTGTCTACAGTGAGGGTGATGTCATACTTTCCATATCTTCGATATTGAGCCTTGTGTTCAATTCAGATGGCTATGTGAAGCTGCTAGAGATTGGTCAAACCCCTGATTGGAGAGGATTGCTGCTGGAAGGCCATGTGTGGCAGCAAGATTCAGCTCCTTATCATACCTTAAGAGTCAGAAGTGGTTGTTGGAGAATTTTTGTAACTTCACTAACTGCAATTTCTAGCATCTTAATTCTCCCATTTATAATCCCATGGACTACTATGTGTGGGGTGCAGTTTTGAAAGAAACTAACCACTCTGCTTGGAACACCAAGGCTGAGCTGGGGGGCTAAGATCAAAGAGGGGTTCAGAGATCTTCCCAAAAACACAGTGAGGAATGTATGTGCCAGAGTCTAAAGCCTTCTTGAAGCCATAATGAAAGCTGAGTGTGGCTACTTTGAGTAAACTGTTATCTCCCAGCCAAGTTGATATTTAAAAAATGTTTTTAAATGCTTTTATTTTTGGATGGAATATTGTTTTTCTTTTCTACAAACTGTTGAATTTAGCTCAGACACCCTATAAGTTCCTTATTAATTGCAATAACCTAACAAATACCTTTCCTTTTTCTAATCAAGAAGAGCTCCTACTGAGCTATGGATAAAGGCTCCACTTTTTTTTTATCAACAGAATGATATTATACTAACCTTAGATGCTGAATTTATCTCCTGTTGCTTCTGTGTACAAATTACTGTATCTTTGTTATTGGCAACTTTTAAAGAATTTGAGTCAGCATTTTCGTCTTGAAGTATAGTTTCTTTAGAAAATTCCAAAGAATGAACACCTAACTTGCGCATGTTTCTTGACTGAAGATGTTTCTTAGGTGACATTTCTAATTCACCTTCAGGAGCTTTACTGGTTTTAAATGAAGTTTCACTGGCATTAACAATTTGGACTCCTTCAGTATTTGATCCATTTCTTAAAAGACTACTATCACGAATACAGGACTTTTTGGGAACATCAGAACCACTGAAGAAAGAAAAATTACTATATATAGCATTTACAGGAAGTTCTATATTTTATTCTGATATGTAAATGTGCTAAAATTCACAAGAACACACATTCTTAAATGAAAGAATATTTTTATAAAATTTGAAGTATTTTGTAATATAAGAGATATTTTCGTCTCTTCATTTTACTAAGATCCTATTATTTCTGGTTAGATTGTCTAAACACAATCATTTTTGCAGCATTTCAATTTGTTTGTAGTTCCAAAATTATTTTTTGCTCTGTACAAAAGAGATCAGGTAAAACATTTTAAAGAAAGTAACTAAAACAAAGATGAGTGACTACAATACCCTGCTTCCGCTAACACGCGCAAGATAATGAACAACTATTTGAAAAAGCATTAATACTAAATGAAATATGTTCTAAGTACCAATTGCATTTAATTATACATTTAGTACCCGGTAACCAGAAATTAAATTTTATTTTATTTTTCATGATACCAATAAAACCTAAATAAAAACATATGAAAACTTCATTAAAAAATCAATTAGTGTATATATGTATGGTACATGAAGTTACACTATAAAATTAGTGATATGTATATGCATAGTTCATGCACAAAAAAATATAAGTAAAAAAGCGAATAAAATATGTTATCATTATTATTAAAAATAAAATTTTGATTGCAATGTATATATTGCAAAATATATATTTTTTGAGACTTTTTCTTTTACTGGTTTCAATCATCCACATCAGCAACAATTATATTGCTATGCAAATTTGGACAGATCAGCTTAATTCTACCTTGTGTAGTTATATTAACCCTTTCGTTACTGTATTTATTTTGAGATGCTCTGTGTTTCTTTCAATTACTTTAAATATAAGAAAGAATTTAGTAAAATAACTTAGTTATCATTCAGCTAGTGTTAGGAACATAAATTGTGACTAAAGTTTAGTGGAAGATTTTAATTCAAAACTTATGAAAACAAGAAATTTGTACCTAGAGCCAGAGCTGGTTTCAGCCGGGTTGGTAATGAAAAGGTTAAAAAGTGTTATAAGCTCTTTTTCTCTCTATGGTCAGAAAAATGAATAACCACTCTGCAGTTTAACCATAGAATCCTTTTTTATAGTGAAACTAAACATGAGTGTTTACAAAAAAGTTCTTCAATACATTCAGTTTAGTTCCTTCTCTCTCATTCTCTTTCTCCAACCATTTATCTGCCCTCATTCACGATACTTTTCTTTTATTTTGTGGTGATTTCCACTGCCTCCAGCATAGCTACCTCTGAATTGGCTGCTATTTCTGCTGATTCTCTCTTCCCTCCCTTCCTGTTACTCACTTACATAAACCCCTCTATCTATGTGGGGAGCTTAATTCTCACACTGCTTACTTGTTATTATCCATGAATATCAACATGTCCAGCTCAATGAATCGTTCTCTTCTTTTCTGTTAATCGTACATCATTCATCTATTTTGTGTTTCTACCTTATAAAATACTAACCTGCCAGTAATCTAATTTAGCTAACTCTTATAATTGTAATTTTTTGGATCCTCCAGCCTGATTAAGCAAACACAACAGTCTGATGATAAATTGCAATAAAGGCAATGTAGATATTCACCACCTCTGCCTGACTTTTTAGGGACAGTTTCCTCTCTGCTCATTTCTGTGTAAGACTGGCTGCTCTGCTCATCATGTCATCCCAGTCTTTGTCCACATGGAAGTCAGGACTGAACCAGATCCCATGTAGTTTAAATAATCTGTCAGTCCAGTGTCCAGCAACACCATTGACCTGCCTCTCCAGGTGCTCAATTATAAGCTCACCGACTTGTCAGCATTGATTTTGGTCCCTACATTCTACTTATATTCCTCTAGAATTGAGCCAAATGTCTTCACTTTAGAATCATCTGACACCATGACATCAACCACATACACTGATACAGCCATCCCATATCACAGTTCAATAGGAATGCTCCTCAACTGCTTCAACTTCTGATAGACTGAGCATGCGATGTTAAATGTTTCCAAAAGGTGGCTGTTTACTTTGACCACCAAGCAGGTGCACTGTGCATTACAGCAATCTAGCCTTTGAAAACCATTCTGAAACTAGTCACTTTCAGGACAGCTTTCAATTAGTGATGGCTAATCCTATCAAATGGTTTGGACTGATCCAAATTGATCAGGGCCCCACAGAAGCCAACTTTAATCCCAGCCCTGCCTATGATGTATTACATAAGGTGGAAGTTGTCGTGGATAGAGCTGTTTGGGACTGTGCATGTTGGTACATCCATGACCAGACCACCAACAAGTGCCAACCTTTACACTAACACCTTAGCCAAAATCTTAAACTTTGTGTTTAGTAAAGTTATGGGCCAAAAATTCCCTAAAATGTCCCCATTATTGGCACCCTTCCTCAACAGTGTTACAACATCCCAGCTAACAGCATTAGGAATTTCCCTGATCTGCTGCCAGATGTCTGCCAAGAGGCCACGAAACAAATCTGGCATGAATACATAAAACTCATAGAGTAGACCATTTAAACTGGCAATTTGTAATTTGTCCACTCACTCATTGCCTCCCATATTTTAGTGGCAATTATTGGCTTTTCACACAACCTTGCTGAGAGCCACTATAGGCCATCCAAGTACAAATTACAGTCTGCTACTGTCGTCAACCCATTGCCCTCTCCAAACAGCTACACAAAGTGCTACTTGGAAAGTGACTCTCATTTGCTCATAACCAAGTAGCACGCACCTGTCCTGATCCATCAAACACCTGATAGTGGTCTCATTGCCATGTCATGTCTCTATGATTTGTACCCATTGGATGGCTTTAGTTCCTTCATGCTTGAGTGCACAAGCCTTAGCTCTAACAAGGCAGCCTTCATGTTTTGCCTCAAAGAAATAGTCAAGGGCTATTCTTACTGCTAGCATATCCGTTGTGATGCCTTTACTAATTGCCTCTTCTAGGTTGCTAACTAATTCTCTCTTTTTAATCTATTTCTTTCTATAGCTAGCTCTTTGCCTAGTGCTATTAATTCTACTCTAATCACCCTCTTCAGGGTGATCCTCCACCAGTTGTTGACAATTTCCCCTGTCAGCTGCAACTTAACCAGCTCATTAATCTAGTCCCTGTAGTCTTTGTGTACTGGTAAGGATGCATTCAACATCCAGTAACAGGGTCCCTGTGTATGGGTCCTACCTAATTTGAAGTGCAGATCTACACTTTCCCTATCTACTGAACAAACAAATATTCTATCTCGATATGATCTGGATGACCTGTTGTGATTGCTCTATGTGTACACTGGCACATCAGGAAAATTCAGTCGGTACCTGTCAGGCAGTGCAAGACATTCCCAAGAAGAAATCTGGCCTTTCAGCCCCTGTTGAGGTATAAAAGGCTACCAGTCTAAGGCAACACGGGTCCAAGAAGACTGCCCATACTTAGAGATCTAAAAATTTCTGCAACAGCACTGCTACACTGCTACCTGCTGCTAGTAGACCACAAGATGAGAATATTTTGTAGTGTTTAAAAACAGATGCTAGAGTAGGTTTTTTTGAAATTCTCATTTCACTAATGGTAGTCACATCTAAATCAAGCAGCCTGAGATCATTTGAGCAAGTGAACTTACTTCCAAGCTGATCCTACACCACACACATTCACATACCCCACTATCAGCACAATCATGCTAGTTGGAGAAAGGAAAAGAGGAGGTCATTCATATTGATTTTTGAGAAGCCTGGATGTTCTGGACCTCTCTACTGGTGAATATTTTCTAAAAGGCCTTTCTGAAAGCCTTTTGTCTATTGTCTTTTTAAAAATTCCAACAGTAGCTGAGAAATTTTCATGAATTGTTTTATAAACGTCTGAGGACATTTTTATTAATAATCTGTCCTTCAAGATTTTGAGGATGAAATTCTCAACTTCCTTTCCTTCAATCTCAATGTTATGGTTATTTTGATTTACAAAATTCACTGATTCATTGTTGCTTTCGTTCACAATAGTGAAATTGATGGATACATTTTGCATACAGTTGGAAGTATTTTGATGTTTTTTGCAGTTTCATTATTGGTTGTTACTGTGTTTTCTTGTTGATGTTTTTGTTGAGTGGTTGTGAATTGGGCTGCAATTTTGGTTTCTGTGTTTGTTTTTGCTGTGTTCTTGGAGTAGGACTATGTACCCTCCTCCTTTTTCGCCTGCCTCCTTTTGTTACAGTGATTTATATTTCAGCCTGCTCTTCTTTCTTAATGTTATTGCTGTTGTTATTGGTTTGGGGAGCAGGGTGTTAGGAGAAGTTTGCTTTTCTGTGGGAGCCAAGAGTAAACCCCTTCATTGTCTTGTTTTGGTTATGGGTGTTGGAGTCTTTAGTACTTCCTCCTGATTTTGTGTTTGCAGTGTTGGCAGCAATGAGTGGCTTGTTTTCTGTATCTGAGAGCAGAAAGCCTTTAAGTGAGTCACAGATCCACATATGCAGCATTTTGGCTTTCTACCCTCCACTATCTCTGACACTCTTGAATGTTTTGCTGAATTTTTGATTTGCTGAACTGTCAAATATTTTGAATCTGCTAGCAGACAAAAATATATTACCATCTGTATTTGTTTTTGCTGGCATGACAGTGACATTTACTGTAGTCAACACTACATCAGTATTCTCTTCATTTTCAGACAAAGAATGCATTCCGTCACCAAATACTATAATTAGTTCTTTCTCCACTATGTTTCAAAATATTTAGAAAATACCAAAATATTTGCTTTTTCCAGATAGTTCAAGCAAGCTCAAAAATATTGATGTGCACCTCCTACAAAACAGTGAGAGAGTCTCTAAACAAATACTGCCAGCACAATTCAGGCAATGTTAAAAACAAGGCTGTACAAATTTAAAATGAATGAATGGGGACTTAACAGGCTGAAAAGATTGAAAATAATCTTACAACTTACAGAGTGTCCGAGTTACCATGTCTTTCCAGTATGGTGGCCATAATAATAATATTGATAATGGTTTTAAATTTTGGCATAAGGCCGGCAATTTTAACAGAGAGGATAAGTTGATTACATCAACCCCAGTGTTCAACGGGTACTTATTTTATCAACTCCAAAAGGATGAAAGGTAAAGCCAACCTCAGCAGAATTTGAACACAGAATGTAAAGATGGGCAAAATATCACTAAGCATTTTGCCTGGCTTGCTGACAATTCAGCCAGCTCACTACCTTAATAATAATAATAACAACAATATAATAATCCTTTCTACTATAGGCACAAGGCCTAAAATTTGGGGGAGGAGGCTAGTCAATTTCATTGACTCCAATGAGTAACTAGTACTTATTTAATCGATACTGAAAAGATGAGAGACAAAGTTGGCCTCGTGGAATTTGAACTCAGGGCGTAAAGACAGACAAAATACTGCTAAGCATTTTGCCTAGCATGCTAATGCTTCTGCCAGCATGCCGCGTTAATAATAATAAAAGATGTGATTGCAATAGATATCTTATTGGTTGAACAATATTTTGACAGCTTGCCTGTCTTTGTTGAGTTCAAAATGGAAAGTGATGCACAAAAATTCAAAATTATAGACATTCAAATTCAAAATTTGAATGAGGCAACCGACATTACCACGTTAATGGAATGACATCATCAGTCTTCAATTCTCAAGTTTACAACTAGCAAAAAGAATAAGAAAGAAAAAAAGAGAAAAGAAAAGAAATAAAAGAAAAAGGAATTATACTCTCCATGCATCCTCCCCCACTACTAATTTGGTTCCCTATGTAGCACTGCTCTCTCACTCAATAACAACAACAACAACAACAACAATAACAATAATAATAATAATAATAACAATGATAGACGATAAGAAGAGCGCAATGCAATTGTAATAGATTTTTTTCATTAGTTTGAACGATATTTTGGCAGTTCAAAATGTAAATTGAAGAAACACAGAAATTCAAAAATATAAATGATGAAATCCTGTGTTCCCATTTTTGACTAAATGACATCATCAGTCTTCAATTTTGCAACTGGCAAAAGCAAGAAAAAAGAAAAGAAAAATATGACAAGTAATTTTTACTTTTAGGACAAATGTTAGGTGACAAACTTATTGATACTGGAAACTCTCCAGAGAAGTTTTTATTTGATCAATCAAAAATGCAAACACAAAATTTTGCCTCAAAAACAATAAATTTGTTCCTTTCCTGAAAATAAAAGTTTTTCAAATGCCAATAAAAACTAAAAACGTCACTTAGTTTTTATCACCCACCCAGAAATGGATTACTCTTAGAAAAATGACTATTTTTATCACCCAATTGGTTTCATGTTTTAAGTGAAGAATTTAAATAAAACCCAAAAGTTAGTCAGAAATCAAATGAAAGTAAGACTATGAAAGACACTTGCCCAAGAAAATCATCACACTAGAGAATAAGTTCTTCAATGTCTTTCTTTTCTGAATCACTACATTCAAGCATACTATTATCCATCCATACACACTTCTCTCTCACAATATCTTGATTCTCTCTGACACACAGACTCACAATCCAGAACACCTCAAGTCTCTGATCTTCATGCTGCATATAATTTGTAGATACCTGGAAAAGCAGCCTTAAATAAATATAGTGAGGAAAAGAAACTTGACAGCTTCTTAGAAGTAATATTTTCTAAAATGTAATGTTTAGCAATGCATTGTTTGTTGTAACATGAGCTGTCCAAATACTTAATGCTCATGAGTTCACAAATAGGAGATAATCTTGAAACTTCTAAGGATGCTTCAGATTCAGGAAACAAAGCTTCTATAGCTGCAAATATTCTTGCGTTGCATTCTTTTAAAGCAACTTCTAAGTTCTCCGATACAGGTATCAAAAACACTAGTGTATATTCATTAAAAAGTACATATTTGCTATCAGAATCGTCATGACCCAGCACTGACATTACTACTGACGATTGTGTAATATACTCTGGAATTCTAGGTGTAAGTTGAGAACTAGAACAATTGCCTTCTAAATTATATTTCTTAGCCTGAGAGAAAATACTCCAAAATTTCCCCTTGTCTATTCGCATTTTTTCAAAATATTGCAGTATTTATAAGACATATTCCCTCAGTCAAATCACAGTCATGGCATTGTAACAATTTATTTGATGCATCAAGAATGTTCAGAATATCTTCATGAAAATAAATTTGAGGCTAGTAATCTGTTTCAAAATATCTTTTGCCACAGTTCTGATGTTTTTGTCAGAATTGTCATGTTCTGCATCTCAAAGAACTTGCACAATGTGTTCATGATTGGTAAATATAGCAACCACAGTTGCTAGATGCCCTGACCACTGTTGTTCAAATGTGTACCTTTGTATACAATAAACAACTTTGGTCAACGCAGGAAGTTATAAAGAGTTTTACAAGCTCCAAAACACAGTCTGATGTCACTAATTGCTTCAATTGCATGAACTACAACCAAACATAACTGATGATTGAAGCAGTGCATATATGGAATTTCCTCTCCAATTTTCTGTTGCATTATTTTCTGGTCAATTAAGATAAAATATTTTCCAGCTTTAGTCCAGTATCTTCAATACTTTGCATAATAGCATGAGACAAACTTTCACCCTTAGAGTCTTTGCTCATAGTTAAAGCATGGAAACTTCCTGATATGATCCCTACTTTTACAAACCTCACAATTATTGAAACATTTTCAGTATTAGTAGGATGATGAGTTCAATTACATTTAATTATAAATAAAAGGATAACTGAATAATGAATTTCATCATTCATTTGATTAAAACATCAGCTTTCATAAGTTGTGTAAATCCACCTTGCATCATAACAGATGTGTATGATGCATTTTTAGGTATCAATGAAAATATCTAATTTAATTTGGAATCTTTTGTAAGAGTGTATTAAAAAAGCCGTAAAAAAAGTCTAGAAATTTCATTTTTATTATCATTATACCAAAAACTCCAACAGAGCTCTGCTTCACTTTTGCACCAGAAGACCTACATACCTCTGTCCCCCCCCCCTCTCCCAAGCCATCATCCTCCTTCTTCATCTTCCCCTCCCATCCAAACCATCATCATCCTTCATCTCCCCCTCACTCTCTTTCTTTCTCTCTCTATATATATGTATATAATAGACTAACCCAACCAAATAGCAGCCCATTACTTAATTTAACACTGGCATAATTATAACTATATTTGCAGCTGCAGTAACGCTTATATTACAATGCTTACCTTACTCTCACCCACAATAGAGGCAACAATTTTAACATGTTTGAAGGATGATAGGTTAAATGCAAGAACAACTGTTATGACATGTCTGTTATCAAACGATCACAGAAACCCTTCTTTTCAACTGCTGAATAACATCTCTCCTCCCTATGTTCCTTCACACAACCTTTTCCTTGTTTTCAGAGTTGGCACTGTAAATGTGGGTACATTAAAATGTAGGTCTAATGAGATTGTGGAGATATTTGAATACGAAGATCCACCCTGGTGAAGAATGTACCCCCCAGCATAGACCGGTCATTAGTGACTTTAAACTCCAGGCCAGAAGGATGCCAAGGAGTAGACCAATCTGGAAAAGATGGATTTGGAAGCTTAAGGAAACTTCATATGATCAGAGATTTAGGGACATCCTAATTGAGAAATTTGATGAGAGGGAGGAAGAGCTACAAACTTGTGATACAGAGGGTAACTGGGATTTTCTGCAAGACAGCTTGCTGAGTGCCACAGATCAAATCTATGGCAGGTGCAAAATCCCTTCCAGACCTAGGGTAACATGATGGTGAAACAATAACTGTAGACAAGGCCATTAGAACAAAGAAACAGGCCTGGAATAGTTGGGGGAGCAGGGAACTGTATCAGATTGTCAGAAGGGAAGCTAGGAGACAGGCATATTTAGCCAAAGGAGAAGCAGAAAAGAAATTTGCCTATGTTCAGCATCGTGAGGACCAAAGAACTGAAGTATTTTGGATTGCAATATAGTGTATGAGAGAAAATTGTGATGTTACAGGAGAGAAATGAGTTCGCAAGGATGATGGTGCACTTACTTTTAATGAGTCTGCAAAGAAAGAGGCTTGGAGATGCCATTATGAAAGACTGTTGAACGTGGAGAATGAATGGGAAGAGGAGAGTCTGTCAAATGTTGACCTAATTGAGGGATCAACTACCCGAATCAACAGTAACCTCGTAGATAAAGCAATTTAGGATATGAAGATAGGGAAATCCCCCAGTCCATCAGGAGTCACCGCTGAGATGCATAAAAAATTTGGCAGTGTGGGTTATGGTTTAGTCACCTGTATCATAAATCAGGTGGTTTATGAAGGAGTCATACCCAATGACTGGTGTTGCAGCACCATAGTCAACTGCTACAAAGGTAAAGGCAATGCCTTAGACAGAAATAATTAGAGGTATCAAATTGTTGGATCAGGTGATGAAAGTTACGGAGAGAGTCATAGCCCAACTAATTAGGGAGAAAGATAGTCTAGATGTGATGCAGTTTGGTTTTGTGCCAGGTAGAAATACCACCGATGTTATATTTCTGGTAAGGCAACTGCGGGAGAAATACCTAGCCAAAGATAAACCACTGTATTTGGCTTTTGTTGACTTTGAGAAAGCTTTTGACAGAGTCCCTCAATCCCCTATATGATGGTCAATGCAGAAACAAGGGATAGACGAGTGGTTGGTGAGAGCCATACAAGCCTTGTACAGGGACGCTACCAGTAAGGTGAGGGTGGGCAATGAGTACAGCAAAGAATTCAGAGTTCAAGTAGGGGTTTACCAAGGATCGGTGCTCAGCCCCGTCTTGTTCATCAGAGGAATTCAAGATGAGCAGTCCCTGAGAATTCCTCTATGCTGACGACTTTCCTCTTATAACTGAATCACTACCTGAACTAGAGAAGAAGTTTCAAGTATGGAAGCAAGGTCTAGAATCAAAGGGCCTTAGAGTTAACCTAGCAAAAACCAAAGTCATAATAAGTAGGAAGGCTGATAAATCACAAATCCCTTCAGGTAGATGGCCCTGCTAAATCTGTAGGAAAGGTGTAGGTAGAAACTCCATAAGATGCACCCAGTGAAAGCTTTGGACACATAAAAGGTGCAGCAATATCAGATGAAGGTTAACAAAGAAACTAACTTTGTTGAAGGTGCACAGGTACAATAAATGCTGAAAATGCACAGAAAATAGACTCCATCAACTGCCAGGGGGGGGGGGACTAGAGGTAGTATATAGCTTCCGTTATCTAGGTGACCAAGTTAGTAGTATAGGTGGATGCTTCGAGAGTGTAGCTGTGAGAATAAGATTGGGCAAAGTTCAGAGAGCTCCTACCCCTGCTGGCAACAAAGGACCTCTCCCTCAGAGTGAAAGACCGATTGTTTGATGCCTGTATGTGAACAGTCATGCTGCATGGCAGTGAAACATGGGCTATGAGAGCCGAGGACATGCATAGGCTTGAAAGAAATGAAGGTTGTATGCTTCACTGGATGTGCAATATTAGTGTGCATGTTCAACAAAGTGTAAGCATCTTGAGAGAAAAGTTAGGCATAAAAGGAATCAGATGTAGTGTGCAAGAGAGACAACTGCACTGGTATGGTCATGTGATGCATATGGATGAGGACAGCTGTGTAAAGAAGTGCTGCTCTCCAATTGTGGAGGGGGGAAACCTGTGGTAGAGGTAGACACAGGAAACATGGGACAAGGTGGTTAAGCATGATCTTCAAACTTTGAACCTCGCAGAGGCAATGACTGGTGACTGAGACCTTTGGTGATGTGCTGTATTTGAGAGGACCCATCAAGCAAAGTGTACCTGTGCCAGTGGAACATAAAGAGCATATTTTGAATGTTGGGCCTCACAGAGTCAAAGTGGCTGAGTTCCTTTCAAGCATTGGGCCTAACGGAGGTAAAGTGGCAGAGTTCTTCTCGAGCACTGGGCCTGATGGAGGCAAAGTGGCTGAGTTCCGTTGGAGTGTTAAGCCTCACGGAGGCAAAGTGGCTGAGTTCCCTTCGAGTGTTGGGCCTCACGGAGGCAATAACCAAGATCTTTGGCATTATATCATGCTTGAGAAGAAGACCCATCAAGCTGAGCAAAATTGCAGTTGCGGCAGATACTGGTGTCACGCAAATTAGCACCCTGGTGTCACACAAATGGCACCCGTGCCAGTGGCACATAAAAGCACCCATTACACTCTTGGAGTGGTTGGTGTTAGGAAGGGTATCCAGCCATAGAAAACCATGCCAAATCAGATTGGAGTCTGGTGCAGCCTTTCAACGTGCCAGCCCAGTCAAACTATCCAACCCATGACAGCATGGACAACGGACATTAAATGATGATGATATTGTCAAGACAGGTGATATTTTCGTTGTAATCATCCCAAAGTGCAAGTTCATTAACACATACAAATTGAATCACTCTTACAAGATTGTACAAGGTGGTATCAAAAAGTTCTTGATTATATGTATGCTGTAGTCTGTGATCTTGTCATGGACAGGAAGTTGGAACAAATAGCCAACGTGAAATTTTGTGCTTAACTTGGGAAATCTGCTACAGAAACATCAAGCATGCTTCAGCAAGCTTATGGCGACAAGGCAATGGGTCATATGCAATGTTTCAAGTGGCACAGGCACTTCAAAAGTGGAAGAATGTCCCTGGAAGATGATGAGCCATTTGGAAGACCTGTCACGAGCATCAACCCCAGAAATGTGGGGAAAATTCATCAACTTGTGCATGAGGATTATCAGAGCACAATCAATGGCATTGCTGATATTGTTGATCTGTCATATGGGTCCATATTGCCAATCCTAATTTCTGAATTAAATATGTAGCATGTCCCGGCCAAGTTTGTCCCCTGCCTGCTGACCACTGAGCAGAAAGAACATCAAGTCAAAATCTGTCAAGATCTCTGTCAGTGTCCCACTGATGACCCATCCATCACCAGTGATGGGTGTTGGGTCTGCAAGTGTGACTCTGAGATAAAGCAGCAGTTGTCACAATGGAAGAGCCCTTCATCTCCACAACCAAAGAAGGTATGGCAGAGCTGCAGCTCAATCAAGAGTGTACTCATCATTTTTTCGATAGCCACAGTATTGTGTATTGTGAATTCATACCCAACAACATGGTATCGCTTCTGCTTCCAACCTATTTATCAGATTTAGCACTTACAGTTTCTTTCTCTTCCCCAAGATGAAAATGCAACTCAAAGGTCACCATTTTAACACCGTTGTTAAGATCCAAAGTGAATCGCAGAAGGTCCTCGACTCACTTACTGAAAACAACTTACAGGCTGGATTCCCAAAGTGACAGGAATACTGGGACCAGCGTATTGCTGCACAAGGTGACTATTTCAAAGGAGATGATGTTAAAACTTAGGTAAATAGGCTATTTTTATTTATTAAACATAACTAGTCTGGGAACTTTTTGATACCACCTCATGAATAATACTTATTTTTTCTTTTCAACTGATTTTCATTCACCAGTGTAGATACATTCTGATTAGTTGTTCTATGTTTCTGCCTTTCACTCCAATTTTCATTGCATTTTTGTGTGTGACAGAATTACCATGCTTGCCAAAAGTTTTGCTTTTTGACGAAGCAGTATGCTTGTTAGTATATCCTTCAGCTTCAAAACTATTGTCAACATTCAGGGATGTACAAAAATAATGACAACAATAGCAGAAAGCAGCCTTAAATTGATCTGAGAATTCTAACCAAGGTCTGGTATTGAACCATGAAGCAAAGAAGTTTGTTTTTTTTAACTGTATTGTTTAAGATAATTATTTTGGTTGAAATGGTATCATATCTAATCCAGATAAATCATTTGGGAAGCACATCAAGTTCTTTAGGTAGCATAACATCAGCTGCTAAAGAAGTTAAAGGATGGTGTAATGTTCTAGATTCAATTAATTATGGTTGATTTGAAATGGAAGAAATCTTAGTTTCATCATTTTCAGAGGTTTTCAAAGTTTTGGAATTTTTGACCGAAAACATACAAGATTGATCTTTCTCATTTCATTGCTGTTTAATTTGAATAAAATACAATTTTTTTAGTTCAAGCAAAATAAAATAAAATTTCTTTGAAGAAAATCAAACTATTAATTGTTATTATTTTGAAAAATAGAGTATTTGGGGAATTTTCTTATAGAAATGTTTGTTCCAACTCTATACTTTTAAGCTGTTGCATAATTTTCATTGAAGAGATAATGTTATAATTGAAGTTGTGAGGTCAAAATACAATTATGGAAAATCTGAAGGACTTCTTACTTTTTTTTTTTATCACAATCTAAGAGAGGACATCAAATTCTCACTGCTTATGAAATGAATTTCTAAGTGAAAGTAATCAATTTCTCTCTCTCTCTCTCTCTCTCTCTCTCTCTCTCTCTCTCTCTCTCTCTCTCTATATATATATATATATATATATATATATATATATATATATATATATATATATATATATATATATATAGCATCATCATCATCATCATCGTTTAACATCCACTTTCCATGCTAGCATGGGTTGGACGATTTGACTGAGAACTGGTGAAACCGGATGGCAACACCAGGCTCCAGTCTAATTTGGCAGAGTTTCTACAGCTGGATGAGAAAAGGTATGAGAAAAGGTTGAGTTCTATTTCATCCTTTACTTTAGGGAATTCCAAAAGTCGATTTCTAATAAAGAATCTTCATATTGCATTGGTAGTTTACTGCTGTAAGAATTTTTTGAATATGAAAATGCTACAAGTATAAGGTATGTTATGAGCATTTAAGGAATACATATCCTATAGAAACTCAACAAACAATTAAAGATGGAGAAGGAAAGGTGTCAAAAGTTTTAAAAGAATTTAATACAATCATTTCGAATAGTAACATTAACATGTAAATAACATGGTAAAAAAATTAGAAATTAATTTAATTATAATTAAATTACATATTACTGATCTCCTCAGTGCGAAAAAAGAATACTTCAAAAAAATACATCAGTAAAATATATTGTTACTGACGACTAGATTGAGTGAATGTCACATAACATATTCGGATATACATAATATCCTTGTGAAAGATAAAAAACATGCTAAGATAGTGTTGTTGAGTCTAGTTGTGTATGAAG
>NC_142929.1:87625356-87665356 GCF_046866305.1 Octopus bimaculoides
CTCCAGAAAGCACAGAACTGGGAGAAAAGCAAAATTAACTGAGGTGGATGGCAAGAGAAAGAATATTGACTTCCATAAAGTGGAAAAAATATATGGAAGGAAAAAAGTTTGCAGGCTGTGTTCGCTGCAAAAAAGAAAAACTGCAAAAGGATATCAGGTTGAGACCTCATATATGTGTTCATTTTGCAAAGTGCCCTTGTGTAAAGGGTGTTTTGGACAGTTTCATGATAGAAATATGGCATAATTATATTTTGTTGTTTGATAGCAATACTATCATATATTCCTTTCATTTTACTACAAATAATATGTGAAAGTGAGAAATACATATTAATTTTCAGTATGTTACACACCTGTATTCACCTTTGCCTCACCTGTTAATGAACTTTTTTTATTAGAGGCATTCTGTTATGTAAATGTATTCCTTAAATTGTATAAGAGTAAATAGCCAATGCTATATTGACTAGTAAAAAAGGTTTGTACTTTATTTTCAATGAAAATTTTTGCATGAAATATAGAGAAAGAAAAAAATTTTGTACTGATTATACCTGTATTTTAATTAATTCAAATTCATGTACCTCATCTTGAAAAGTGCAAAATTGTTGGCATTTGGGATGATTTTAGTAACAAATCAAACAGGTAAGATGCATTAAGAATTTCAATTTTAGTGTTTATCCATAATGTTATTGCTTTTACACCTGTTAAACTTACCTGCCTATAAAAGATCAGCTAAACTTACATAACTGTAATCCACTGTATATAAGCACACGCTAACAAAATTTCAAATCTGTATCTAAAAAATTCACAAAGTTACAAGCAAATATTTTGGACATCGGCTATAGCCTAGTCACCCGTATTGTTAACCAGGTGATACACGAAGGAGTCATATCCAATGACTGGTGTAGCAGCACCATAGTCAACTGCTACAAAGGTAAAGGTGATGCTTCAGATACAAATAATTAGAGGTATCAAGTTGTTGGATCAGGTAATGAAAGTCACGGAGAGGGTCATAGCCCAACTAATTAGGGAGAGAATCAGTTTAGATGTGATGCAGTTGGGTTCATGCCAGGGAAAAGCACCACTGATGCTATATTTCTGGTAAGACAGCTGCAGGAGAAATGCCTAGCCAAAGATAAACATTTCTACCTGGCTTTCGTTGACATGGAGAAAGCCTTTGACAGGGTCACCCGATCCCTTATCTGGTGATCAATGAGGAAACTAGGGATAAAAGAATGGTTAGTGAGAGCTGTGTGAGCCATGTACAGAGATGCTGTCAGTAAGGTGAGGGTTGGAAATGAGTACAGTAATGAATTCTGGGTAGAGGTAGGGGTCCACGAAGGTTCTGTCCTCAGCCCCCTCCTATTTATCATAGTCCTCTAGGCAGTAACACAGGAATTCAAGACAGGATGCCCTGGGAGCTCCTCTATGCTGATGACCTTGCGCTAATTGCTGAGTCACTATCAGAACTAGAGGAGAAGTTTCAGGTGTGGAAGCAAGGGCTAGAATCGAAGGGCCTTAGAGTCAACCTAACTAAAACCAAAGTCCTAATAAGTAGGAAGGTAGACAAAACACAAACCCCTTCAGGTAGATGGCCCTGCTTGATCTGTAGAAAAGGCGTAGGTAGAAACTCTATAAGATATATCCAGTGAAAGCTATGGACACATAAGAGGTGCAGCAATATCATAGGAAGGTTAACTAGGAAGTTAGTTTTTGTATGTAGCAGATGTTCAGGAGCTATAAACACTGTAAATGTGCAGAAAACAGCTTCTTCCACATTCCAGGGAGAAAAACTAGAAGTAGTTGATAGCTTCCACTATCTAGGTGACTAAGTTAGTAGTGGGGGAGGGTGCACTGAAAGAGTAGCTGCTGGAATAAGAATAGCCTGGGCAAAGTTCAGAGAGTTCTTATGTCTGCTGGTGACAAAGGGCCTATCAGTCAGAGTAAAAGGCAGACTGTATGATGCATGTGTACGAACAGCCATTCTACATGGCAATGAAACATGGGCCGTAACTGCTGAGGACATGTGTAAGCTCGCAAGGAATGAAGCCAGTATGTTCCAATGGATGTGTAATGTCAGTGTGCATACTAGACAGAGTATTAGTACCTTGAGAGAAAAGTTGAACTTACGAAGCATCAATTGTGGTGTGCAAGAGAGACGATTGCGCTGGTATGGTCATGTAACGAGAATGGATGAGGATAGCTGTGTGAAAAAGTGCCACAGCTTTGCGGTTGAGGGAACCTGTGGAAGAGACCAGGAAGACCTGGGATGAGGTGGTGAAGCACAACCTTCGAACATTAGGCCCCACTAAGGCAATGACTTGTGACCAAGACCTTTGGAAATATGCTGTGCATGAGAAGACCCGGCAAGCCAAGTGAGACCAAAATGCGAGGCTTCTGCCAGGGGTGTAGCCAGCCCACTTATGCATACCTTTCCTTCATTGGACACTAAACTTGGCTTGTGACGACCTGTTGGGGCAAGTGAAAGTGAAATCATGATGGCACCTCTAACAGAGGAGCACTAAGAGCACCGTCCGAGCGTGATTGTTTCCAGAGCAGCTGTCTGGCACATAAATAACACCATTTGAGCGTGATCGTTACCAGTGTGATGTGATGCAGTTGGGTTCATGCCAGGGAAAAGCACCACTGATGCTATATTCCTGGTACTTGTGCCGGTGGCACGTGAAAAGACATTCGAGCAAGGTCGTTGCCAGTGCCGCTGGACTGGCTCCTGTGCAGATGGCATGTAAAATACACCATTTTGAGCATGGCCGTTGCCAGTACCGCCTGACTGGCCTTCGTGCTGGTGGCACGTAAAAGCACCCACTACACTCTCGGAGTGGTTGGCGTTAGGAAGTGCATCCAGCTGTAGAAACTCTGCTAAATCAGATTGGAGCCTGGTGTAGCCATCTGGTTCGCCAGTCCTCAATCAAATCGTTCAACCCATGCTAGCATGGAAAGTAGATGATAATGATGATGATGATGAACCTGAATAATTCGAAATAACGTGAACAAACAAGCATTACATTTGACAGATTAATCTGAACACTAAAGAGTTAATGACTCTACTTATATACTGCTTATGTATAATAATAACATGAAGATATTTAATGGTAGGCTAGGCTGTGTGGTAAGAAGTTTGTTCCCAACCACATGGTTTTGGGTTCAGTCCTACTGCATGGCACCTAGAGCATGTCTTCTACTATAGCCACGGGCCAACAAATTCTGAAGCCAATTTGGTAAAGAGAATCTGTGTGTGAGTGTGTGTGTGAGAGAGAGAGAGAGAGAGAGAGAGAGAGAGAGAGAGAGAGAGAGAGAGAGAGAGAGTGCGAGAGTGTGTGTATGCATGTGCACTTGTACGTGTGTTATTGTCTGCTTGCCTTGCTTTGACTTTATGTGATAATTGTAAATGAGCATCACTGTCATGAAAGTGGTGTCCTTCTCTCCAACTTTCTCTGAAAGCATGTCTTCTGATCATGGGGAAATATATCCTTACTTGAAAACAGGTAAGGGTTGGTGACAAGAAAGGCATCTGCCTCAACAAATTCAGTCCAAACCATGGAAGTGGACATTATAATGACAATGATGATGACGATTTCTTACCAAATTAGAAATTAAGTTAAAATAATAATATACAGAAAAAATATAAGCACATTACAGAATCTGTTTAACCCTTTAGCATTCTGATTACTTTGTTAAATTTAATTTGACAAGTGATCTGAATGTTGAAGGGTTAAATAGATTCTATAATATGCTTGTATTTTTTCTTACTTATTCACTTTGTTTTAAATTTATCATTTATTATCTTGTAGCTTCAACATTTTAAGGTTGTGATTGTTTATTGTATGTCATTGTAGGGTACATGCAAGAAACCAGATCTATCTGGTCTGAACATAAAACAGGTAGAATATTTAAATGTTAAAGGGTTAAACAATAAATAACTGCTAAATAATAAATAACATTAATGCAGATTTTTGAGAGAATTTTTCAAATATGTGAAATTCGATAACTATCTTACCTGCTATCAAAGGATGTTGAAGGTGAAGCATATGTAACAGACACTTCTATTTCTTGGTTCAAACCAGTTCGAAGGGTTTTTTTCCATTCATCTGGAAGTGAACCATGACAAGAATGCAAATCATCGGAGGATTTCAGTGATTGTGAAATGTTTCCTGAAGTTAATGGTTCAGTTCTAAAATCAGTCTCAATAGTATTTAACTGAAAATTTACACTCCTTGAATCTGTTCGTCCAGATGACAGCATGATTTTACCATACATGTCAGGTGTAAATCCTTCAGCCAAATTTGGATTATCTGGAGTGGCATCTGCACTAGTTGATATGACATCCATGTCATTAGTATCAATTGGACTATGCTGTCCATCTTCAATAGCAGCCTGAAAACTCAAACTTCTGTTGCGTGAGCATTGTATAAATTCATTGTGGTTATTGCTCTGGTATTGTGTAGCAGTCAAATAATTAGAGCTTTTGCGATTAATCTGTGCATCATCTCCAATTGGTAGTAAATGAATATTTGAGCGACTTTCAATAGCAGCTCTAAAACTAGGACTTCTTTGCCTTGGAAGAGAAGTACCATTTTCAGGATTGCTCTCCATGCTTTGGGATGTCTGACTATCACTTTCAAATTTGTGTGAACTGCGAATAAAATCTTTGCGTTTTTTCTGACCATCTTGGCTGCGAGAGCTACTTGAACTGAAGTCTACATCAATAACTCCACTTGTACTAGAACTGTTTGAAGAATAAAGATGGTTGTATAAGAGTTGGTAGGTTAAATTATCAGTCTGAGTGGCACCAGCAACAAAATTGCATTGTTCATCTAATGTGGGACATGAAGCAGCATGGTCTTTATTATAAGACTCATGGATATTAAAATCCCTCAAGACTTCTGTTTTATTATTTCTTTGAGTCAAGGAGCCATTATCAAAGCGTTCAATAGTTAAGGCATCTAAAAATAAGAATAGAATGACATATTTACCACAAGATATAAAATCAATTTTCACATTTTATAGGGCAGACAAAATGTACTTGAAATTAGTCTCCCACTGGATGTGCACAAAAATTGTAACCAAATTAATCAATACTAAATTAAAAATTTACAAACAATTATATCTAAACTGATCCTGATTTCTATTATTGGATTACAACTATGCTGAAATATCAACTGTATTTCAGTCTCATGGCTATTTTATCAGTATCTATTAAATATCTACCATTCAATGTAAAAGGACAAACTCAATGACCAGTCTATACTAGTAAACTCAATCACTCACACTGCTTTAGGATAGGCTTTCATACAGTTTCCATCTATCAAATTCCACTCACAAAGCTTAGTCAACCTGAGGCTATAGTTTAAGATAACGTTTCCTTTTATTCTTCAAATAGCAAATACCTCCATATCTAGACGTGTCTTTGCAGTAGATTGTAAACAATGCCGACGCAATGCTTGTATTTGCTTTCTAGGCGCAGGAGTGGCTGTGTGGTAAGTAGCTTACTTACCAACCACATAGTTCTGGGTTCAGTCCCACTGCATAGCACCTTGGGCACGTGTCTTCTACTATAACCTTGGGCTGACCAAAGCTTTGTGAGTGGATTTGGTAGACGGAAACTGAAAGAAGCCCATTGTATATATGTATGTATATATATATATATGTATGTATATATATATATATGTATGTGTGTGTGTATATGTTTGTGTGTCTGCGTTTGTCCCCCCAACTTCGCTTGACAACCGATGCTGGTGTGTTTACGTCCCCAGAACTTAGCAGTTCGGCAAAAGTGACTGATAGAATAAGTACTAGGCTTACAAAGAATAAGTCATGGTGCTCCAGCATGGCCGCAGTCAAATGGCTGCAACAAATAAAAGAGTAAGAGTAAATGACATAATTTTTGCATGGTAGTGACCTTTGTTTACTATTAGTGTGCCCATGTCAAAACAATGGAAACATGTACATACACACACATACACGCACACACACTCACATGCATGCACACACACACACACACACACACATTAGCTAAAGTACCTGACATTGCTCAGGTTGAAAACTGAGGGAGTTTAACAGTAACATCACAAAGTAACATATAATTAACATATAAATCTTTTGGCTATATTTCATGGAGTTTTGGACTAAGTACACCTTGTAAAAATTACTTTTTCTTTTTTTACTGGTTTTTTTTAAAGAATATTTTTTTAGATTTCTATGTTTCAGACATAAGCAATATTGATTCTGCCCCTGAAAATTCACACAAATTCAAATCTTTTCATTTAAATTTAACCTTTACCTCACCCAAAACTTAATCATAAGTACTAGTCCTAACACCAACCCTTAACCTTTTTATCTAACCTCTAAATTCTAAATGCTAACCCTAATCCTAACTATTCTTTTTTATAGAATCATAATCTCCTCTGTTTA
The DNA here is from genome assembly GCF_046866305.1 of Octopus bimaculoides. Classification (NCBI taxonomy): domain Eukaryota; kingdom Metazoa; phylum Mollusca; class Cephalopoda; order Octopoda; family Octopodidae; genus Octopus; species Octopus bimaculoides. Next base: position 87,631,783 of record NC_142929.1, read on the forward strand.
AATAATATACTTCTGAAACAAACTTCAAAAATGAAATAAATTACTACAAGGTACATACTCCAAAACAGAGTGGAGAAAAAAGAATGAAAACAGTGTAATTTTGAATAATTTGATGCTTCATACATAAAAATCTAAAGAAATTAAGAAAAAAAAACCCCTAAAAAAACGATACAGGTACAAAAGTTCATCAAATAATATTTAAATGCCAGGAGTGCCAAACTTTTATCATTGTGAGGGGTAGGTGGGTGGGATCTGGTCCAGTTAGTCAGTAAGGAGATAGATAGATAGATAGATAGATAGATAGATAGATAGATAGATAGATAGATTATGAAGCTAGAGGGAGACAAACAATTAATTCATGCAGTTAGACAAGTAATACATGTAGATGAAAAACCTTAGATGGAAGTGAAACAACAATGTAAGTGTACAATAAAAATAAATACAATAAAAGAAACAGAAGAGGATCTAATGCTCCCAGTTACAGCTACCATCAATGAGATGGGAAAGAAATGAAAGGCAAATGTTAAAAAATAATACTAATTTTTTAAACCTCGCTTACCAGTGTAAAAAGATAAGAGTTGAAACTGAAGGATTAGAAGTGGAGACAAAATCTGAGTCATAGAGAGAAAAAGTAAGAAGAGGGGGAGGGAAGGGATTTGAGAAAGAGGATAAGTGAAGAGAGGAAGAGAAAACAAGAAAGCGAGAGGAGAAGGGGGAACAGAGAAAGACAGAGTAAGGAGAGAAAGTGAAAGCGGAAATGTTGGGGGCACAGAGACACACAAACATATACACACACATACATATATATATGACAGGCTTCTTTCAGTTTCCGTCTACCAAATCCACTCACAAGGCTTTGGTCGGCTCGAGGCTATAGTAGAAGACACTTGCCCAAGGTGCAACGCAGTGGGACTGAACCCAAGACCATGTGGTTGGTAAGCAAGCTACTTACCACACAGCAACTCCTGCGCCTGTATGTAGAAGTAATGTAAACAAAATCAAGATGTCCATAAATATATACATAGACACTATCCCTCTACTCTTTCTGTCTGTCAAGCATTTCTCACATTTCATTCATCCCCTAAAAGCCTTCATTCCTCTATCTATAGCACTACTCAGTTGCTGCAATCACTTGAGAGCAGAAACAGTACATATTACATTCCCAACTTTCTTTGTTCTTCCAGTTACCTTCTCCACTTGCAAAACCACTTCCATCATGCATTTGTATTGTCATCCTTTCCCACAATATTTCCACTGATTACCTTTCTCTGCTTTCAGTTACTGCACTCTCTCCTCTGCCATACTCAATCTTAACACCCCTCATATCTGCTATCATTTTCTACACACTCTCATATCTGTCATTATGCCCCATCTACCATAGCTCCTCCTTTATGTACTTATACATTTCCTTCCCCGCAGCTCCTAAACCTTGCACATCATAGCCTTTTGTTTTTTTAATCTATTCTCCTTCCAGAGTCACTTCTATCTCACCTTACCTGCTCTCCATACTGGTATTTTCCATCAGTCACCTCTTCTTTGATCATTACAAAGATGGAAGTAGTGCATCAGTTAATTCCTGAACCCACCAACACTATCAATGGACAACAACTGAATGCAGTGAATAAGCTTACGTACACTCTCTGGCATAAAGATGAGATTATATATATATATATATATATATATATATATATATATATATATATATAGGTAAGTGATAGGCTTGCCTCGATCCTTCAGGGGTAGTCTGAAGCATCCAAGCAACCAGGGGATGTTTAAATCCGGAGGCACTCCTGGGGATCACCTGTACGGGTACCGTCTTGGGAAGAGGGCATCCAGAGGCAGGTAATTTACTGCTTAAACCGTAGTTTATAATTATATTTATGTGGAGAATGGAGCAACAAATACAAAAAAAGCAATACTGTTGGACTAGTTAGCAGCTGTTTTATTACGTGGAGGTTGAGGTTATGTAGTGAGTCAATATGTATGTTATGCAATAGTCATTTACGTACGTTTCAATCAAGCCAGTGGTTTGGCAGATCTCATCAGAATGTTGAGGAGTATGTTCAGAGTTTGTGGTGTGCGAAATGTAGGAGAAGTGATTAGTGGGTGTATTAATGTATGTGGTGGTGTAATAGTAGCGATAGGTAAAGAAAGCCTTACGTTTTAGTTGGAGTTGTGTTGGTCTTCCTGTAAGGGGATGTAGGATGGGTGCTATTTAAGCTCATTGTTCCAGTTTTAGTCAAATGCATCTCCACGTGATTTTATGATTGAGGGATGCGTCGTATATTTATAGCACCGGCGGTGTTAGTACAGGGAAGCAACCCTAAATTTAGGTGAAAAGGGGGCTAACTTTGGTCTTATTCGTAACTACTTATAATTAATAATACCTAGAAGGAAAGTTATTTTATGCAAATTTAGTTTTGCTTAGGAGGTGTGATGTATTATATATTTAATTATACTTGGAGAATGAGTATTTAGTAGCGTGAAGACAGATTAGACTAGATTCATATCTCCTGTTTAATAGGTCGTTCTTAGCCGTTAGGATTTCGAGGCACTCGGTTAAACAGAGTTGGCAGCGTCTGTTAGTTGGGTTATAGGAATTAGCTACTTTTAGTATGTGCCACTTTAGTTTATATTCTATCTTATTGTCGTTTAGTTCCCAGATATACCTACTAAGCCCTGTAGAATTTGCCTTATTTCTGTTTTTAAAACTCGATAGGTGCTCGTTATCTCTAAAGCGTATTTGGATTTTCGTTGCACCAATGTAAGATTTAGTGTGGCTGTTTGTTTGTACGTCACATTGGTAAACTATATTATCTGTCTTGCATCTATTGGAGAAATTACATTTGTTCCTATCTCTACAGCCACATAGGTTATAAGGGGTGTCTATGTCTGTGTATTGTTGTGTGGCCCTATTGTTTTTTCGGTGTGCGTCCCTCCTAGTAAGGGGTGTTGGATTAGGGTTGGAGTTAGTTCTATTATTTAGAGGGTTGTTGATTTGGTTGTTCATGGTGTTTCTAGCTGTATAGAATGCGTCCAATTTCTTATTATTAATAGATGCTATTATGGTAGCTAAGTTACATGTCAGGCTGTGGCCTATTCTTATTTTGTGCTTAAATATTTCTGCGTATTTATTGTTCACATTGAGGTGTTTATCTATTATGTTCACTAGTGAGCGGACTATGTTGGATTTGAGGCCCATGTTATAGGGAATGATTAGCCAGATCGCATCCTTATTGTTCTTGCTGGTATTATGGCCATATCTGGTATAGAAGCTGCCATCATAACTGGGAAGGCTGGTGAATTTTTCTTTACGGCTATCTAATTTATTTCTATATTTGGGCTTATTTTTGATATGCGTCCTTTCATTGTTTTCCCTGTTAGTATTGTTAGGTATTTGTGGGCCCGATATATGATTTCTTTTAGTCTTCTGGGTTTCCCTGTAATCTATGCTAAACTTATCGTTGTATTGCTTAATGTTGGTTCTGTTCAGGTGGTTATTGCATTTCTGCTTCATCTCGTTGTTAGCCTTAATCGTCCTTTTAATATTATTGGTATTGGTGTTTACATTGTTGTTGGTATTTTTGGTGTTATGTGGTTTGGCTTTGGGACGTGTTGTATTTCTATTACATGTGTTATGTTTATCTTTGTCATTCATATCGTTAGTGTGGTTTCCAGCGGTGTTTGGTTTGTTAGTAGTGTGTGTGTTTCTAGCATTTGGGTTCCTTGTAGTTGGGTCTTTTTTATGGTTATTGGATTCCATGAATTTAATTTTATGGTTAAATCCTGCTTTATGTAGTGCGATGTTGTAGGTTTCCTTATGCTTATTAAAAATAGCTTGGTTAGAGGAGAGACGTGATATCCTATTGCTTATACTATGTGCTAAGCCTCTCTTGAGGAATAGTGGGTTGCTGGATGCGTTTATGTATTTTAGGTTAGTATTGGGCTTTATGTATGGTTCATGTAGTCCTGTGGCTAGGTTGCAATTAGCGTCTAAGTAGTTTATGGATGTGTGTTTGTTTTCTATAGAAATGGCTAGTCCAAATCTTTTGAAGAATTTATGCAAGTTTTTCTTAATGAGCTCTAGTTTCCTATTCGATGGATTTTTAATCACAAATAGTGCATCACACCTCCTAAGCAAAACTAAATTTGCATAAAATAACTTTCCTTCTAGGTATTATTAATTATAAGTAGTTACGAATAAGACCAAAGTTAGCCCCCTTTTCACCTAAATTTAGGGTTGCTTCCCTGTACTAACACCGCCGGTGCTATAAATATACGACGCATCCCTCAATCATAAAATCACGTTGAGATGCATTTGACTAAAACTGGAACAATGAGCTTAAATAGCACCCATCCTACATCCCCTTACAGGAAGACCAACACAACTCCAACTAAAACGTAAGGCTTTCTTTACCTATCGCTACTATTACACCACCACATACATTAATACACCCACTAATCACTTCTCCTACATTTCGCACACCACAAACTCTGAACATACTCCTCAACATTCTGATGAGATCTGCCAAACCACTGGCTTGATTGAAACGTACGTAAATGACTATTGCATAACATGCACAATGACTCACTACATAACCTCAACCTCCACGTAATAAAACAGTGGCTAACTAGTCCAACAGTATTGCTTTTTCTTGTATTTGTTGCTCCATTCTCCACATAAATATATATATATATAAATAGAAATATTAATATTTCTAAGTCTCTCTAAAGACGACTATGGCAGTGGTACTGGATATTAATAGTTATCACCAAGCCAACATGGCAGTCCACAGAATTTAGGTAAATAATCCTTCGTACAGACAGTCAGTAGTGACGCCTGCTGGGTCCGGCTGCTCTACATTGATAAGGGGCAAACACCTGAAACTAGTCTGTAGATGCCAGACCAGCAAGGGGAAGCAGCTGACCTCCCCTGTCCAAAGGTTATAATGGACACAGGTTCGAGTGTCACATAACTAACTAGAGGCAATGGCCTCTTGGAGATAATCAACAGCAGCATTCGTCCTATTTTTTGGACTGCCATGTTGGCTTGCCGATAACTATTAATATCAAGTAGCGCTGCCGTAGTCTCCTTTAGAGAGACTTAGAAATATTAATATTTCTATTTTTGAAAACCAGAGGACGTATTCCACTGAATTTAGGTAAATGATCCTTCGTACAGACGGTCAGTAGCGACACCTGCTGGGTTCAGCTGCTCTACATTGATAAGGGGCAAACACCCTGAAACTAGTCTGTAGATGCCAGACCAGCAAGGGGAAGCGGCTGACCTCCCCTGTTCGAAGGTTATAATGGATACAGGGTCGTGTGTCACATAGCTAGCTGGAGGCAATGGCCTCTTGGAACTAATCAACGGCAGCATTCATCCTATTTTTTGGCTTGGCAATAACTATTAATGTATATCATCATCATCATCATCGTTTAACGTCCGCTTTCCATGCTAGACTGAGGACTGGCAAGCCAGAAGGCTGCACCAGGCTCCAATCTGATTTGGCAGAGTTTCTACAGCTGGATTCCTTTCCTAACGCTAACCACTCTGAGAGTGTAGTGGGTGCTTTTACGTGCCACCAGCACGAAGGCCAGTCACACGGTACTGGCAACAGCCACGCTCAAAAAGGTGTTTTTTACGTGCCACCTGCATGAGAGCCAGTCCAGTTGCACTGGCAATGACCTCGCTCGAATGATTTTCTAATGTGCCACCAGCACAAGTGCTAGAAGGCAACGCTGGTAACGATTACGCTCAAATGGTGCTATTTACGGGCCACTAGCACGGAAGCCAGACAGCTGCTCTGACAATACATATATATATATATTATCTCATATTAACTCATAGTTTATTTCATATATATATATATATATATATGAAATAAACTATGAGATAATATGTAGAAATATGAGGTAGTAATTATTACATTAATTAGCAGAAAACCATCTGCAGAGCAGTGTTTCTGCTAGTAAAATGAACAAAACTTCTTTAGCTAAATTTCTAATAATACACTAAATAGTTGCAATAACGTGATATACAAAAAAACAAATATATATGCTCTCTTCAATAATCCAAACTATGAACTGCTGAAAAACAATTGATAAAATTGAATTAATAATTGTCAATTAAGTACACTTACCAACAAGTGGGGTTGGACAAGGTGGTGTAACTTGAAAAAAACATGACCTTTGATCATGTTGCCATGAATGAGCTACTCTGCCAGAATTCTATAATCACAACAAAAATAATTTAGAATGTTTCTGAAATGATTTTTTATACTATAAATGGTTATATATGGTTCAAATATGTGAAAGTTCTAATTCAAGTAAATGTTTTTCAAGTAGATTAGACGTTTTGTAATAAAACAAATATATAAGTCAATGATTTTAATTTAGGGAAAGTTGTATTCCCAAAGAACACTTGATGTGAATTGTACTATATGTTATTAATATGATCACGAGAAAAAAAATTCTACAACTTATATTAAGATACTTTTTGCTTCCTTCATTAAACTGGCTAGGACATATAAAGGTATATATAACACATACACAGAGTTGTCCAAGAAAGGTTCATAAGTCTGATAAAGAGTACACTCAATATGAAGTATTAAAGTGGGTATAATATTAATACAATATCATAAGATGCAAACCATGCTCAGCTAGGCAAAGCTACCGGCTGGCTCAGTTGTAAATCATTATGTTATTCTATACAGAAATTAGTCAAACAATCATCAGACATGGGTGACTGGAAGAGCAAAGGCTGGACTCTTTCTTGTGGTGTTATGAGCCAGGCTGTATTGTAGGGAAGGACCAGAAGTGAGGGAATACGCATGTCCTGTGGGTCCCACTGGAAGGGCCATGGTGAGAATGCGGGGTTGGCAAAGCGCAAGTGGTGAGTAGGCAGTGGACAGCATACAAGAGCAGACCTGTTAGATGGTACGGTGGCAGACAGAGCATGTGGATGTCATGAGTTACCCTTCCAGATAGACAGGTAAGACTATTGTAATTCTCTCTCTACTTCCCTCTTTTCCTCCTTCACAACACAAGCTATTCAGCTCAAAACAAAAAAATGATGGGTATGGTTTGTGTTTTGAATGAGATGGTTAGGCCATTTTGTGGCAAGGGAGATGTCGCCACTTGGTTGAAAAAAATTAAGTTGGTGACAAGATTCCACGGTGTAGATGACCTAACCAGTTTCATACTATTGTACCTTGACGGATCGACGTTGGCGCTATACCTGGAAATGGAGATGAAGGACCAGTTAAGCACAGAAAAAACAGAGAAGAGGTCAAATAAAGAGCAGCAGAGAGGGGTCGAACAAGTAACGTGTGTGACCCTTCAAAGGGCAGTGTTTTCAGTGTCAGGGTTCAAACATGGTGAGAGACTGCAAAGAACCCAAGCTGGGAGTAATTTGCTACCAATGCAGACAAACGGGCCACATTGCCAGTGAATGCATTCAGGGAAATGGTCTAAGGGAGACTACTGTGCAGGTAGTCGTCCTGTCAAAAGAATAGAAATGTGTATACGGACATTGCCAATTGTGTACGTCGTGGTGGAAGGAAAGGTATCATGAGTCCTTGTGGACACAGGCTGCTCAACAACCCTAATGACTCAGAAGGTGGTAGAAGAATGGAGTGGAGTGAGTAGTGTAAGGGCTGTTGATGGTACAGAAGTTGAATGCAGAAGAAGCAGTGATGTGGAGATGGTGATATGAGGAACAAGATTGAGGTTGCGTGCGATAGTGATCGACCACATGGTGGACGGAATCAATGTGGTGATGGTGATAGATGCCACTGTTCGTTTGGGAGGTGTCACAATCAATGAAGCCGGTCTAATATTCGGTGATGCAGGGGTGCTATGCACTGTGAGACAGGAGGGTGGTGAAAGCCGCAAAGAAAAATATGCTGCACACACCAGTACAGACAAGGATTTTGGGGCTGTGTTCGACGGCAGGCAGTGGACAGTGGAATGATACTAGAAGAGAGATCCTCTGATATTGAAAAATGCAGTAGGCTGCTATCAGCATACCCTGAAAGGGGATGCCAGAAGTGAGTTCAAGGGAGAGGTGGAACAAGGAAGGTATTCTGATCCCTTGGAAGGAGGAAGTGGAGAGTGGAGTGGTACCACTGATGGCAGTGGTGCAGACGACAAAGCATAAAGTCAGGCCGGTATTAGATTTCCAAGAGCTGAACAACCACGTATTGTGCCATACGGGTGACAAAGCCACAGATATTTGCAGCGAAACCTTGGGAGTGTGGAGTCTCCTGTCTAGCACCGGTGAAAAATAAAAAAACAAAGGGTAAATTTTTAGATTAACACCCACATGATTTTCACGAAGGAAAAAAAAAACTTAGATGCTTTGCATGGAATCAAGTACCTTGACCTCCTAATATGCTGCAAATCCCTTATTTTGGTTTGGAAAAAAGGTGGGTAGAGTGAGGGAGGGGAGCCCTCCCCCCTATCCCGGAATCATTGGAATTTTTTTTCTTTCTGTTGAATAAATTCCTGTGACCTCCTAATATGCTACAAAACCCACTTTGGGGTCCGAAAAACGGGGTGGGGTGAGGTGGAAGCCTCGGAAATTTCACCCTCACCCCCATTGATCTTTTCACCCTCATGATTTTCACTAAGGGAAAAAAATAATAAAAATCGGATTTTTTTTTTGTGTGGAATCAAGTACCCTGACTTCCTAATATGCTGCAAATCCCTTATTTTCGTTCAGAAAAAAAGGGGGTGGGGCAAGGGGGACCTCCCCCCATCCCGGAATCATTGGGAATTTTTTCTTTTTTTTTCTCGAATGAGTTCTTATGAACTCCTAATATGCTACAAAACCCTTTTTGGGATCTGAAAAATGGGGTGGAGTGAGATGGAAACCTCGGAAATTTTACCCACTCCCAACATTTTACAGAAATAAATTTTCCAGAGTGTGAATTACATGGTTCATTATTAAATATATATATATATATATAGTAGAGAATGTGACTGTGTGTGTGTGTGTGTGTGTGTGTGTGTGTGTTTGTGTGTGTGTATATATATATATATATATATATATATATATATATAACAGCGTGAAACCTTCGATGCAACCTTCTCCAATGCATATCTTCAATACAGCCTTGACCGATAGTATCCCTAGGAGGAGTTAGGACTAGATTGGGATTAGTCGCAGTCTTTTAGAGGCTCCCGAGCCCCCTTTTACTAGGTTAGCTTAGGCTTAGGTTAAGACTTAGTTGGGATTCGAACATAACCTCTTCTGACACAAAGGATCGGGAGCCCTTTTGGGCATTCTATTTTCCTTACCGGAAGGGCTCCCAACCCATGGGCCAAGGGGTGTTAAATGATGGGGGTGGTGGTTTTGAAAGGGCCAGCATGTGCAACTGGATCACCTCTGCCAGTCAAGCTCCTAACGCATGCAGTCCTGTATCGACACTGATTCTGCAGAACTGTGTTGGGTGTGAAAACTAATTTTAAAGTATAGATATAGATTTTTTGAATCAGTGATATTGCATTCAGTTAAGTCCTATTTGGGGTGAAAAATCAATGAACTGATTCCTTATGGGGCTTTCCATTCAATCAGGATGGAAAATCAATAAACCAATTCCTTACAGGATTTCCCACTAAAATTGGCTACACCCCATTTTCAACCATAACGTTTACCAATTTTGACGTATTTTGTTCAAACTTGATGCTAGCATTACTTAGAACTCATGGAATCTTTAAATACTTTAAGTTCTCCAATAAAAAAAAACCTAGTCAAATTGTTTGCAAATCATTTTCAGCCAAATGTTTACCAATTTCAACGGATTTCACTCAAATTTCACATTGGTGTTAGTTTGGTTTGAAACAAGGTGCTTGATTAGCTTAATAATCCTAACTTAATCCTGGGCAACGCCGGGCTATACTGCATATGCTGACATTGTTAAATTTGAATGAGATGATACTTATAAAGGCAATTTGTGACTAACACTAAAACTAGCAATGGTCTCACCCGAATAAAAAGGAATTAAAACTAAAACCAAGGTTAAGAAAAAGTAGGTTAAACAAATGGTATAAAAACTGAAACCTGATAGAATCAACTTATCTACTGAAAAAATATGTTGTATCTACTGAAGAAATATGAAGCCTAGACTCACCAGCCAAATGATTGGTGATTCTAAGTCTTGTCATATTTCTAAAGTGGACAATATTTACAAGAAATGAAGCTGATGAAGCCAAAATAGACCTGAATGTGCAAATGTAGTTTAAAATAACATAATGGTACATATAAAAGGAAGCTTTGAGTAAAAGTAAAATTACATAGCTTTGTTTAAATAATAAACTTCTTTTGTTAAATTATCTGAAAATATGAAAGAAAAATCATGTAGAATTGCAGTAGAAGCTCACCATATGTAATTGTTCTTTATTGAGGCAATGCAATAACCTTGTGCCGATATAAGAAATTACTAAAGTAGTGTAAAATAGAACAAGTACATAGAAGCTTTACCAAATATTTCAGAAAGCGAAAGTATATTTAATGATCATGATAAATTGCACATCAATATTATGATATATTTACATCTATATTGTTATTTGGCACCCCTTATTTGCCAAATATTAGTAGTACAACTTCAATATTAGTACTGCAGTAAAACTAAATATACTTTAAGCATAGTAATACATTGGAAACATTGAATATTTCACATTTCAAAATCCTTGGATCTTTGATATTCTTAATATTTTGTAATTTTTGTAATCCTGATCTGAAGATTAAACAAACTAAATTTTCTGTGCATTCAATGCTTCACTCTCCTTATGCATTATTCAATGCTTATTGAGAAAACGAAAATGGAAAAAATTTAAAATGATCCAGTTTCTTGAATATGCAGCAAAATCATGACTGTGGATTGTAGGAATTATTAGATAAGATGCCTTTAATAGCATGTAATTGCTTCACTTTATGTACTGAGTTTAACGCCACCATCCTCCTGACAACAAAACAAGTGCTCTTCAAGTACTGGTGTCAATCTAATCAACTATGCTTCAGTGACTATATCAAAAATCAGCATTCTGGCAGTGCTCCAGCATAGCCACAGTCAAATGACTGAAGCAAGTAAAAAAATAAAAGAATATAACTAAAGACAAAAAATAAGAAATATACTTACTAAAGCAGAAAATACAGCTGGTTTCTTGTAAAGTTTTTGCTGTAGGCCATCAATTTTTTTACCAATTTCATCTTTCCACAGATCAGCAGAATTTGAATATTCCTTCTGAATATGAAAATTGGACTAAATATTAAAAACATTTTACAGAAATATGATAAAAACATTACAAAACAATTTCCATTACTCAACCAAAATGGGTATATTTAAATATATTACATGTTTGCTATTGCTTTTGTTATTATTTTGATGGTAGGCAGTAAGTTTGGAATTTCTGAGACGGCAGTAAATACTCATTTATTTCATTAAATGCAAACCAATGTTTCATGAAATACCAGATATAATGATGTTTTTGAACACACTCTTTGTCTGAGATGAAAGATTTTCATGTAAGTTTCTCTTAACTCATGAAATTCACTGTATAATTTTTATCTATGTAGAATGTTTTATTTATGTAGCCTCCTTTGTCGCTGCTTTCTTTAATTACCTATATATAGAGAGAATCACTTTATTCAAAAATTGGGCTGGTAAATTCCAATATTCCTTGCCAAGTGTTATCATATAAATATAAATATATATATATATATATATATATATATATATATATATATATAGTTCCACTTTCATTGTGGAAAGACGTGCTTTTTGTGCACCTAAAACAACCCAGAAGGATTCTGTAAATCAACGAAAAATCTACAAAAACGTCGTACTTGTTATTTCATGACAGTCTACTATAATATACTAGTAATACAATTAATATATTACACTAAAAGTTTAATATGTTCTTTTCTTTTCTACTCTAGGCACAAGGCCCGAAATTTTGTCTCTCCTTCCCTTTCATATCTTCCTCCTTTTCTTACTTCTATCTCCCTTCCTTTGTCTCTCTCTACATCTACCTCGCCCCTCTCATCTCATCCTCTCCCTCATATACTTCCTATTTTCCCTCCTCTTCTCACTCCATCTCTCCCTTTCTCTCACATCCTTCATTCTCTCCTCTCTCTCCCTCACTGTCTCTCTTTCTCTTCCCCTCCTCTCTCTCTCTCTGTCTCGCTATCGCTCCATACCCCCTTTCTCTTCTTCATATCACCCTTTCTCTTTCCTTCATATCTCCCTCTCTCTTCCCCCCTCACTCTCTTTGTCTTTTTCCTGTCTACCTCCCTCTGTCTCTCTCACTTCCTCTCTATCCGCCCCCACTCTGGGCTTAGAAAACGAAGATGGCACCAAAGTGGGAGAGCAACTTCTGTTGCGTGCATAGATGATTGCTAGCAGCAATCTGCCAAACAGCATTATCACTGCTGCACTGAAGAACAATGGCTTCTGTAGAACCATTGAGCAGACAGAGCAGAAGGTAAATGAATTCATCCGATCCTATGCCATCAGACCACACATTGACACTCTTGATGACACCATGGAAAACTACTGTGGCAAAGCTGATAAGGATAGAGAAAACGAAACAAAAACCAGAAGTCTCTTTGATTCAGTGGTTCCTCAAAAGAATGGCTGGCCCACCCATGAACAACCCAGCTGATAAAGATAGGGAAGCTAAGAAAGCAACAACCAGAAGTCCCTCTGTGCCAGTGGTCCTACAAAGGAATGGAGTCCTCACCCCATTGGACAACCAGAGGAATGCAAGTGCTACCACAAGAAAAGGCAGGAAAGAACACGAGCACAAACAAAAAGTAGGAAGGAGAGAAAAAGGAAAAGGGAAAAAATGAAATAACTAAAACCAAAACCCCATACCACTGAAAACAAACAGAAAACTCAAATATGGAGGCTCCAATGGAATCCGAAACCCTAGAGGAGAGAAGAAATTTGGAGTGAACTCAAGGACCTACAAATTTTACCTGCAAAGCAAATGTTGGCATGGGGAAGATGGTACAAATTGTTGGTTTGTTCAATTGAGATCTCGCCAAAATTACAGGGGCCTTAAGGAGAAATACTGCCCTGAGGAAAGGTACCAATCACCTCCAAAGAAAAAATATACAAATGCAGTGCACTCTTCAGATATTATGTGCAAGGTAGCAGCTGAGCAAGTCTTTCTTGTGCATGGCACAAAAGATTGTGCAGCAGCTGAACTGGCTACATCAAGTGCAAACAAGGAACCTTGCCCACCACTGTGCAAAACCACCACAATCAACAGACATGGGATAGCCTCCCCACACACCTGCACAGTCATCATGCCAATATTTTTAATAAATATTGGGGGCCTGTTGTATTGCAACAACAAAAGCAAAGTTTTTCCCTAAGAGACCTTGCTGCATTCAATCAAGCCCTATGCTTAGCACTCGTGGAAACTCTTCTGAACCCTGATATAGAGGATGCAGAAGTACACGTACCAAAATATACCATACTATGAACAAACATGGTGGAGTTGCTGTATACATCTGCAAAGACCTCACACCCCAGGTCTTACTGTCATACTCAAATTCAGTATGTCACACTTTAATTGTATACATAAGACAACACAATATAGCCACATGCAATCCATATCACCCACTGGATGTTCTAAACAACATGGGCAAATTTGAAGATTGCTTCACAAGAATTAAAGAAATCCTTATGAAACTGGAACACCATGTGAGCGTATTTCTTGTGGGTGATTTCAACTTCCCCAATGTCAAATGGCCTTAAGGCCTCATGCTCTCAGGAATGACTCATTGCAAATAAGCACAGGTGGAGTCCCTGCTCAACCTCACCAATGCCCTATTCATGGAACAAGTCATACTCAGACCAACTAGGGCAAATGACATTTTGGATCTCTGCTTCACAAATAATATGGACATCATTCATGATGTGAGAGTGACGCTGACATTAATTTTGGATCACAACATAATAGAGCTGTCTATGTTTGGGCCAAAAGTAACCAGAGACATACAGCCTAAAGGAAGCACCCGAAATCTCTCCAATCTGAACTTCCACAAAGCAGACTGGAAATCGATCCAAAAAGAGATCCTCAGACAGGACTGGCTAAAACATCTCTCTACACCAGACATTGGCATGAAATTAGAATATTTCATATCTGTTATACAAACCATATGCCAGAAATAAGTCCCAGAGTACAAGGCCAACACAAAAAGGAACAAGATTCCAAGGGAGAGAAATATCCTGATGAGACAACAGATGAAGATTGCAAATCGCTTCAACCAACATTCCAAAAGTATCGAAAGGTCCTGCCTAAAAACAACACTGATGAAGATTGAAAAAAGCCTGCAACAATCCTATGTGAGGGAGAGAGCAGACAAAGAAGCTTGTGTTATAAAAAACATTAGGTCAAACCCAAAGGCCTTCTTTCATTATGCCAAAAAAACAATATGCTGCAAGATAGGACCCCTCTTCCAAAAGGATGGCTCCCTCACAGACAGTCCAACCAGTATCATGTAAATGCTGTAAAGAAAAGTAAATGTATGCATTTAGGATGGCTTCAGCATGAAGAAAGGAAAGTAAAGCAGCGTTGTGATTGGTTAGCGCGTATTGCTGTGCAACGAGCTGCCCAGAGCAACAAGCAATGTTCAGCACACCATACAAGAAATGCTTCCTCTACTGCTGCTGTGTGAGCTTCAGAGACAACAGCACAACACGCAGATCGACTTACAAGAGATGCTTCCTCAACTGCTGCTGCACAAGCTGCAGAGACTGCAGCACAACATGTAGTTCGACTTACAAGAGATGCTCCCTCAAATGCTGTTGCACGAGCTGCAGCACAATGCACAGATTGACTTACAAGAGATGCTGCAGAAACTGCTGCTGTGCGCGCTACGGAGACTAGAGGGGAAAGACAACAATGGATGTTGCTCTATGCGGCAAACAGGAAAACATCAGGTAACCACACCCTTGTCACCTTATTTATTTCATTAGCGTAATCTTCACAGTATGCTCTCCATTAAGTGCCCCCAGTTGTGAGGTAGGCAACAGATACTACACTTTTCATCTTTTTGCACAGGCTACATGTCAAATTTTATGTTCAGATAATGTTGTATGTGCAACTCAGCGAAACAGCAGGCAAACATACTATTTCTCTTTATGTCATATCTTTAGGCTCAACCAGGATTGGAACAAGCAGTTGGATTATTATGTCACATGTGTCTATGAGTTTTCGTTGGTAGTTTATTAATATGATCAATTCTTCCTGGCCTGTATTCTCTGAGTGAGTTCTCAAACCGTGACCAATTTTGAAGTTTGCTAACATGACGAAGTCAAAGTGTGCATATGCGCGTGAAGGAGAGAGAGAGAAATTGTGTGCGTGAGAGGGAGGAATGAGGGAGAGATACAGATTGTTTGTCAGCGTCTAACAAAAAAAAAGTAAAGAAAAAGTGGGAGAGGGAGACAGAAAGCGTCTAATGAAACAGAAGGTAGGTAAAGAAGACAGAGTTTGTTTGCCAGCGTCTAACAAAAAAAAAAGGAAAGAAAAAATGGGAGAGGGAGACAGAAAGCGTCTAACAAAAGAAAAGGTAAGTGTGAGTAAGGAAGACAGAGTAAAATGAAAATGTAAAATGCTTTTTTTTTCTTAAACATGAGATATAGTTTCAAATATAGGATGTTTTTGAAAGACACAATATTTTATAATGAGATTATATATACTTTCTCACTCAACAATTAAAATATATTCATTTTAAATCATTTATCTATTTTAAATCGTTCATCTTTCTTCCCCCCCCCCCTCTCACTCTCACACACACGCACATATACTACTTTGGGAGCGAAAGAGTTTTGTTTATATTTCACGCCGAAGAAAAAAGTTTATTGACAATCCATTTATTTAACAACAATGAAAGAAAGAGGTATGTAACAATTTGTCAGTGAATTACACAATATAAATGGGTAAAATTTCCGAGACTTCCACTACACTCCAACCCGTTTTTCGGACCACAAAAAGGGTTTGGTAATTTTTGAGATTAACACCCACATGATTTCCACTAGGGTGTTAGGGTTAGGGTTTTAGGGTTAAAGGTTAGGGTTTTAGGGTTAGGATTAGGGTAGGGTTAGGATTTAGAGTTAGGGTTAGTGTTGGGGTTAGTGTTAGGGTTGGTGTTAGAGTTACGGGTCAGGGTTAGGGTTTTAGGGTTAGGGTTAGAGTTAACCTAGAAGGAACAGGACCCTTATTTTTTGGTTAAACCTGTTGATAAGTTTTCCTAAGTTACTCCAATCCAGATCCTCAATGCAAACCTTCAGATCAACCTTCTCCTATGCAGATCTCTAATGCAACTTAAAAAAAAAACAGTCAATGAGTGGAAATAACCAATAAACTGATTCCTTATGGGATTTCCCAATCAAATTGCCAGCAAACCATTTTCAGCCAAATCAATTTCAACGGATTTTGCTCAAATCTGATGTCCATGTTACTTATTTTGGTTTGAAATAAAGCACTTGATCACTTAATAATCCTAGCTTAATAACGGGCAGCGCCGGGCTATACTGCTAGTAAATAGATAAAATCCTTTCACTTTTATAAAAAGATTAAAAGAGTATGGAAGACCTTACATACAAAAAAAACTATGTCCATTTACGTCCATTTGCAGGAGGTCTGGGCAAAATGTTATAGTGCATGACCATCCTCACGACATAAGTAATGTGTGTAAAATTTGGTGAAAATTGGTTGAGAATTGTGGAAATGTATGCATTAGTTATTATACACACACACACTACAACTTATATATATACTAGAAAATATGAATCAATAACTAAATACAAATATAATGACTATACTAATTATCTTACTGTTTCACATTATAACAATTATGATTGACTTTTTCATGAATTAGATACAAGCATATAAGGGAATATATATATATATATTAACAAACTGATTTGACTTCATAACATGTTACTAACATACATACACACTTACACACACATAAATCAACTTAGTAAACATCTATATACACACACATAAACTGAAATGGACTATGAATATCCATACCTATAAATGCATATATAGTTATAGATATTCGATAACCTTTTACTAATATACATACACACTTATGCCTTAATAAAGCAACTTAAACAGTAAGGATCTATAAACACACACACTTATGCATAAATGGTGACGTACATACTTGTATTAAATAACTTTATGCTGACATACATACACACACACATATACATAAATTAATTTAGGCAGTAAGCATACACATATGCACATATGAGCACACATATAAACACACGAACATACACTCACACAAAAGCCAAAATTGACCGTGGACATCCATGTTTTGTAAAAAAACATTTTATTTCATTTTTATTATTAGTGTACTCTTTTACTTGTTTCAGTCATTTAACTATGGCCATGCTGTAGCACTGCCTTTAGTCAAGCACATCGACCCCAGGACTTATTCTTTGTAAGCCAAGTACTTATTCTGTAAACACACCAGCATCGGTTGTCAAGCGATGTTGGGGGGACAATCACTGACACATAAACATACACACACACACACACACACACACACACATATATATATATATATATATATACGATGGGCTATATTAGAAGACACTTGCCCAAGGTGCCACACAGTGGGACTGAACCCGGAACCATGTAGTTCATAAGCAAGCTGCTTACCACATAGCCACTCCTTCGCCTATGTATATTTTATTATATTTTATTGTTATTATTATCAATCTTTATTTTTATTCTTATATACTTTAATTTATTATTATCATTATTGTATTTAAATAAAAAAAATATTAATGCATGCGTACACACAAACATGATTTTCATCTGCTTAGTCTGTCAGAGTATTTCAACTGATCAAAAAGTAAGCCCTGTAATGTCCATCTTGCCCTGAAGATCTTCCACCTAAGGTACGCAAAATGCAAACTTATATTATATATGTTTTGTAATTTAAATTTGGTGTGAAGTGAAACAATTGTTGGCAATGTTAATTAATTAATAAATTAATTTATATCCATTGAATCACTCCATTTTCAAACTTAATAATATTTGATGTTTTATAATATATTTATTGAAGAAATATCTCTTCAAAATATAATATATTAAGCCAGGGTATCTTGGATAAAACTATCCCTATAAGAGGATGATATACAACCCAATTCTGTTTAAATAAGGAAAGCATACTCATTAAAAAACATAAACCACAGCTGAGTACCCTTTAGAAAGAAGAAAACACACTAAAGACAAAAAGGAAGAAAGACTCAATTTCTCCACAAAAAACAATCAGGTACAACAGACAATTTTTAAAAACTTTAGTAACAGTCTTTCACCCGAGTTTCAAAACTGCAACTCCAAATCACCATACAATACCACCATACAAACACCAGTTACTGATGTCACCTAACTCTAGACCAATGAAATTTTACTTTCAATCAAAACCAAATTTCAGCAAATGCAACACAATAACCCTTTAAGAGGTTCAACAAACTGGAACAGCTGATGACTGCTCCCCACAGGGAAGCCAGCTAGACAGAACAACAAACTTGACTAC
This sequence comes from Octopus bimaculoides, assembly GCF_046866305.1. Classification (NCBI taxonomy): domain Eukaryota; kingdom Metazoa; phylum Mollusca; class Cephalopoda; order Octopoda; family Octopodidae; genus Octopus; species Octopus bimaculoides. The sequence goes on from NC_142929.1 coordinate 87,650,363, forward strand.
CAGAAAAACAAGATGTCACCAATACATTAACAAATCAAAAATCAGATCCATTCACAGAAAAAATTATAAATACACTGGATTCCAAAAAGCATTGTTACAAGCAAAAGTTCCTGCACACTATGGAAAGAGAATCACAGAAACTGTAAACCAAATCCTTTTTTTACTATCTTCATTTCTCCCTTCTTTTTCTCCCTCTTAACTTAGTATGACTGAAACTTTGATGATATTCAATTTTTGTCGACCACTACTAACACTATTGAATTTTGTACATTTAAACAACAGTTTAAATGTACAAAACAGTTTTTATATTATTGACTGTTATTTATATACATACCAAAGTAGTTTCAACAATATTTTTTGTTTATCAATGGTTAAAATTTAGAATTATGAATTAGAAAAAACATGTTTAAAAGTTTTGATGTTGACAAGTTTAAATGTTCATAACAGTCAATAATATAAAAACTGTTTTGTACATTTAAACTGTTGTTTAAATGTACAAAATTCAATAGTGTTAGTAGTGGTCGACAAAAATTGAATATCATCAAAGTTTCAGTCATACTAAGTTAAGAGGGAGAAAAAGAAGGGAGAAATGAAGATAGTAAAAAAAAAGGATTTTTTTTATATATACTAGACTGCTTGTGACCTGTTGGGTCACTGAGAAAGTCTGAGTTTCCCAGCAATGGAGTTTTGTTTGTTTTGTGGTTTTCTTCTTTTCCATGTTATTTTGCATGCTTTCTACGAATGTGACATTGAAATCACGTGTAAGTGACTTCTTTCCCCGGAAAAGGAAAGATTTGGCTGCTATTTCCTGCAAGCCCTGCTAACACGTAACAGATATTTTGGGTTCTTTATTGCAAATACCTGTTATGTGGTGGCAGAGCATGCTAGAAATAGCAGCCAAATCTTTGGAGATGAGATACGTTGAATGCACTTAAAAGAAACCTATGCAAAAAACCTATTTCACATCAAGGTTACGAACGGGTCTTTTACAAAATATTTACCATATTTTTAAAGCGATTTTGCCCATCATAATGTGTCTAATGGAAAGGATAGAGTTTCTTCCCTTTCAGGATTAAGTTATTTTCAGAGTATTTTCCCATTATGCACTGTTTTGGGTATTTATACCTCAAAACCTCGACAATCTCAATAACTACTGGTCCAATTTAAGCAAAATTTGTTTTATTCCATTTGTATTCACATTTCAGGGACACTTTCCTTTTAAAGTATTTTCCCATTATGCACCAGTTGTGCTGTGTAACATTGCAAGCAAGAAAAATTGAACTTCACTTTTAATGTATTATATATATATATGCTTTTGTTTATGTAAGTACTTCTTGAAAATATTTACTCCCACTCCATGTAGATCTCTCAGGGTTTTTTGGCAAGATAAACAGGTGTGGGCCTTTGCATTACAAGCTGTTGCAGTACTTGGTCTTTACTCTAGACAAGATGGGCAGGACTTTTGGAACAGTGCACTGGTGTCCTATTCAGGAACTTGTATAACTCTCAATGCCAATGTTTAGTGCCAGCCCTTATATATGTGTCTGTAACAGAGAAAGTAGTGTTTATGTGTGGAAGATGACAGGACCAATAAAGTCTACAGATACACAGGAAATTGATTTTCTCAAATGCCCAAGAGGCTCTCTAGACGTTATACGTAATTTTTGTTATCTAGGTAATCTAATTAGCAGTGGAAGAGATTGTTCTGAAAGCATAATTGCTAGAATAAGAATAAAATGAGAAACATTCAGAAAGTTGCTACCTCTTTTGGCAATCAAAGGCTTGTGTAAATTCAGCAATGCTACATGGTAGTACGATGGGGGCCTTAAATGCAGAGCACATGTGAAGACTAGAGAGGAATGAAGCTGGTATTCTTCATTGGATGTGCAACGTCAGTGTACATGTATGACAGAATGAAAGTGTATTAAAAAAAAAGTTAGGCATAAGAGGTCTTAAATGCTGTGTGAAGGAGAGAAGACTGCTGGTTCAGTCATGGGTTGTGTATGGATGAGAACAGTTGCATAAAGAAGTGCTGATCCCTTAAAATAGATGCAACTTATTGGAGAGGGAGACCCAAGAAGACATAGGACAAAGTATTGAGGCCAACCTCAAGATGCTGAACCTTATGGAGAAAATGACAAAAGACTGAGATATCTGGTGCTTTGCTGTGCTTGAGAAGACCTGTCCACCACAACAGAATTGGTATCTTAAAACCACTTTGATAAATGCTTGTACATGTGGAGCTCTGTTCCACCTCCATTCTCACTGCCCTGTCAAGCTTTCCCCCACATCTCTTTCCCTAATGTTCATTACTTCTTTCTCTCTGCTATACTTCATCCTTAAAATCTATTTTATTTATTATCACTCCCAAAACCCTCACATGTCTAATGTAACCCCTTCTTCTGAGTCACTCCAAAAGCACTCACTTTCAATTACTACAGTCACCTTTATCCTGTTCAACCAACTCTCTTCAAATTTTTATGAAACTTCCCCTCAACACCCCACCTGGTGCTAGTGCCATGAAAAATGCACCCAATACACTCTGTAAAGTGGTTGGCATTAAAAAGGACATTCAAATCATGCCAAAACAGAAAATAAAATTTGTCACAGTCAAGCTCTGGCTTGCCAACTCATCAAATCCTCCAACCCATGCCAGCATGAAAATCAGATATTAAATGATTATATGTATATATATAGACACACACACACACAACAAAAATAATTTCTTACTTTATCACTTAAATATTTTTTCTCTACTTCCTCTTGTACAAGATGCCAAATTTCTTTTACATTTAATACTCGGCCTAACTTTAAAGGTGTTCCATATGCCTGAAAAATATAAATAATTTGTTGATACACTTATAAATATATTCAAGATAAAGATGTCATGAAGGTCACAGATTAACAGATCATCTACGAGGGGTGTTCATCAAAGATTTCTCCTGAGACAATTCTCAAGGACTGGGATATATGAAACTTGGCATAATTATTGATCCTTCTCTACATAGCCACCACCAATGGTGACACACTTCTCCCATCGCTTTATGCAGCTATGAAGACCTTGCTTGTAGAAGTCAGCAGGTTGCATCTGAAGCCAAGACTTTACCTCAGAAAAAAAATCATCATCATCTGAAAAGTGCTTCCCCTTTAAAAAAAGACTGCATGGTTGGAAAGAGGTGGAAGTCAGATGGTGTGAGGTTGGGAGAGTAAGGGGGATAAGGAAGGATTTCATAGCCGCAGGACTGTGCTTTTATCTGGGCGACATGTGCATTGTGAACTGGGGTGTTGTCTTGGAGGAGGCGAACTCTTTTGGTCGGTATGCCACGCCTCTCTGTTTTGATGGCATCCCACAATTTCTGCAGCAGAGAAGCATAATATTCCTTGTTAACTGCGGTACCCTTTGCTAGAAAATCCATCATCACTACTTCACACTGGTTCCAAAAGACTGGGAGCATCACCTTGCCTGCTGAGGGTTAGACACGAGCATTCTTTGGAGGTGCTAAGTTATCATGCTTCCATTGCTTTGACTGGACTTTAGTCTCAGGATCATAGTGAAGGACCCATGTTTCATCCTGTGTGATAAGACTGCTGAAAAAGTCTTCATTTTCTTGGCACCTTGCCAAAAGAGCCTGGGAGAAACTGACTCGTTCCTGCTTCTGAAATGGTGTGACCATCTGGGAAAGCCATTATGCAGATAACTTCCGCATGTGCAAATGATTGTGAATGATTTTTCCATAGACCCTACACTTATCTTCATTTCTTGGGCTAATTGCCGAATAGCTATGTAGCTTCCACTTTATGGATGGTGTCGTCATCAATGGCAGAATGTGGTTGTCCAGGAATAGGTGCAGTTTCCACCGATATCCAACCACATTTGAACTGGTGATGCCAGTGCTTGACAGCCTCATATGATAGTGCATTGTCACCATAAAATTCTTTCATCTCATCAAAAGTCTCTTTTGATGTGTGATCTTTCAAGTATAAGAACCTGATCACTGATCTGCATTCAACTGCCTCCATTGTAATACCTTAGTCCACTTCAGCAGCCATAAAAGACAATTACAATGTGACATGAAGAGAGATGTTTGATTATACCTGTACAAGTTCCATTCCCTGCACTAATCAGAAGTGAGTCAGGGGAGATCTTTAATGAACACCCCTCATACTGAATTAAATTCCAAAATATGAACTTATTTTATTATCTTCAAAGGAAGAAAAGCAAAGTGAAACCAAATTTTTACTATTATTAATTTCTGCCCTCTGTATTCCAAGTATATGAACTCAGAATGTGGAGCATTTCACCCTTTCTGCCACCTCTATATAAACATTTATAGATAAAAGGTACTGACTGATTTCAGTCAGGTAAATTACTTGATTTTCTTACTCAATTTTCCCTAAAAATTATTATCATTTTCATAAGAATACAGAAAAGTAAAATGTCAGTGACTGGATCATAGATGTATGATGAAATTTTTTTAAAACAATATATTTTATTACTACAAAATAACAAAATGGCAAAAGTAAATACAACTGTCTATAAGAGTTTGGTTACAGTAACCACAATACAATTGCTAGTTTTCTGCTTATTACCCAAGAACTTATAATCAATAAACCAAAGACTATCGATTGAATTATTTCGCTGCACTTGATGGGATGAAAGTTATCTCCTCTAACTGATTCTTTTGGGCCTCTTCAAATCAGAGGTGTTACATAAGCAATAAGCATAATTTATTTACAATCAGATACAGAATTGCTTTAGTGAAACCACTAATGTAACTTGAAGCATGTTTGAACAGATATTGGAGGTTATTTTTCCATATTGTAAAATATATCCTTATAAATGGTTTTAAAATATCACTTTTCAGTGCATACATTTTTATATATAATCAACTTCACAAATTTGAATTCAGCTTTGCAACTTTATATTTATTTCAGTTTTGTATGGTGATAATAAACCATACTTATAAACGAGCCAATGATGGAGTTTCTCTGCAGTAATTTGATGTGCTGAAAATACCATTCCTGCCTTCCTCAAATCATACTCAACCATTTTGTAAAAGAAGGACACATTGGATAATGTAGTGTTTTCCTTTATTGATTTGGTCTGTGAAAAGAGAAACTACAGCTATTACCTTCACAAAACCAATGAGATCAATTAAATTAGCATTAGTTACAATTCAATAACTGTAGTAAAAACATGTGCGTGGAAGGATTTCCAGAGAGGTAACATTCTGGAGGAAAAATAATATATACTAGGATTCATTAATGTAGGACTTGGTAGAGTGGACCATCATATGGGTGATGACAAGGAAAAACAACCAGATCTGAGTAGTAGAGTTCACTTTAGAAAAGTGAGAGGTGAAGCATGCCTGAATGCAAGAAGCCTTTCTTTATATATGTGCTGGAGAATGTGTGTGTATGTCTCAAATGTGGGAGTAATGGTGACACCTAGTGTTTGTAGTGACTATGAGCTTTGCTACAAGGATGCAATAAGGTTCTCTTATTGTGTATAGTGATTGTTTCATTGTCTTTTGAGGGGATATGACAAACATGAACCTGTTGGAGGGTGTTTTAGAAGTCTTTTTTCATGAAGTCAGTGTAGATATTCACATGGGATTGTACATATAGGTGAAGAAATGTTAGGAAAAATTAAGGTTGGATCCTTGGATCCTTTGTGTACAAATGGGCCTTGTTGAACTGATAGGAAGGAGGAATTTGCACACAGTGGTTAGGGAAAAGGCAAGATGGTCATGAATAGAGGGTTTTTGATTACAGACCAGCCAATGACAGCCAACTTGGTGCTACATGATAACAACAATACTTAGATAAAGCAGTTTTATCAGGATTATATTTTGTTTTTAGGTCCTGTACTGAAACAGTATTGTTTTGTTAATTTTATTTTGCTACTGCAAAATTCTGTTTTGCTTTACATTTCTATTGTAACCAAATTAAAATATGTAAAAGAAAAGAATTTAGAACTAAATAGTGACTCTAGGTGTATGTAAGGATAAGACACATTTCATAATGAAAAAAAAGCATCAGAAGGGCAATGCATACCCTGTGCATTGATAAATTTTTTCACAAATTATAGTGTGGTATGCAATGCGTTGCTTACCCATGCTTTTTGATTGAACTGAACTTTTTTTTTTAAAGTATCAACATTATAGGTATTTATACTCCAGTGAAATTAAGAAATCAACTCATAAATAAATGAAATCATCGAATCCATCACTGTACACATGCACACAGTCGCATATCTATGTATGTATGTACTCACATGTCTACATGCATAAGTACACCATGATCTGTACACGCACAGACAAGGGTCGATCCATATGAAAAAGAAAGTGAACAAAATAAAATGAATTCATACTCCCGTGAAATTTAAAAATCAACTCATAAATAAATGAAACCCTTGAATCCATCACTGTATGCACATGCACAGTTGCAATCTATGCATGTATTTATGTATATTTGAAGATAATCAAACTGTATGTTCATCATTTCGAGCTACTCACCCAATGGAGAAAATCCATTCAGCCGTTTTCCAGTAATTTTGCAAACGCACAGACAAAGACGAGTGATTACAATACCCTTATTTTGCTTACGTGCACAGGGTAATTAAATCTATAAAGAAGTATTACAAGAAGTAAAGTGATCAAACTGAGTCTGTACTGGACTGCAAGTTCATATTCTACTGGAGGCATTTCTGAGAATCATCATCATCATCATCATTTAACATCCGCTTTCCATGCTAGCATGGATTGGATGATTTGACTGAGGACTGGCAAGCCAGAAGGCTGCACCAGGCTCAATCTGATTTGGCAGAGTTTCTACTGCTGGATGCCCTTCCTAACGCCAACCACTCTGAGAGTGTAGTGGGTGCTTTTACGTGACACCAGCACAAGGGCTAGTCACACAGTACTGGCAATAGTCTCACTCAAAAGGTGTTTTTTACATGCCACCTGCACGGGAGCCAGTCCAGGGGCACTGGCAATGACCTTGCTCAAATGATTTTCTAACGTGCCAGCAGCACAAGTGTTGGAAGGCAACACTCGTAACGATTACACTCAAATGGTGCTATTTACGGGCCACTAGCATGGAAGCCTGATAGCTGCTCTGACAATGAACACGCTTGGACAGTGCTGTTAGTGCTCCACTGGCGCAGGTGCCACTCATCGGATATGGTTCAATTTCGATTTCGATTTCACTTGTCCCAACAGGTCTTTGCAAGCAGAGTTTAGTGTCCAATGAAGGAGAGGTTGGCATGGGTGCCAGTCGTCGGATTCGGTTCGATTTCAGATTTCAAATTTACTTGCCTCAACAGGTCTTCGCTAGCAGAGTCTAGTGTCCAATTAAGTAAAGATACGGATAAGTGAGCAGGCCACACTTCTGGCAGAGGTTCCAGCTTATGCTCTCACTTGGCTTGCCGGGTCTTCTCACGTACTGCATATTTCCAAAGGTCCCAGTCAGAAGTCATTGCCTCGGTGAGGCTTAAAGTTCAAAGGTCGTGCTTCACCACCTCATCCCAGGTCTTCCTGGGTCTACCTCTTCCACAGGTGTGGCACTTTTTCACACAGCTATCCTCATCCATTCTTGCCACATGTCCATACCAGAGCAATCATCTCTCTTGCACACCACAACTGATGCTTCTTAGGTCTAACTTTTCTCTCAAGGTACTTACACTCTGTCAAGTATGCACACTGACATTACACATCCATCGGGGCATACTGGCTTCGTTTCTAGCAAGCTTACGCATGTCCTCAGCAGTCACGGCCCATGTTTCAGTGCCATGTAGCATGGCTGTTCGTACACATGCGTCATACAGTCTGCCTTTTACTCTGAGTGAGAGACCCTTTGTTACCAACTGAGGTAAGAGCTCTCTAAACTTTGCCCAGGCTATTCTTATTCCAGCAGCTACACTTTCAGCGCACCCTCCCCCGTTACAAACTTGGTCACCTAGGTAGCGGAAGCTATTAACTACTTCTAGTTTTTCTCCCTGGAGTGTGGTAAAGGTTCTTTTCTGCACATTCTCAGTGTTTATTGCTCCTGAGATATTTATAATATTTCTGAGAAAGATTCTTATTTCTGTGCACCAAGTTGTTGTTTAGCTCTATATCAGCCAATTGACCTATGTTCAAAGACAATTCAGATGAAATAGCCCAACTTTTCTTTAAAGACAATGTATCCCAGATTATATGATCCAATGTGCTTTACTTTTTTAAGACAGAAGTTGTTTTGAGAAAAACTTAGCTTCTATTTCTTGCATAGTGGCATTTTCAAATTTGATAGTAAATACCTTCTGGAGAAAATTACCTCCAGAAGATTAGCGTCTTATTTAAGAACATATTTGCCATATTTGCTTATTGCAACAAAGTAAATAATTATTCTGAAAACCTATAATTTTTAAGTGATTACCGCTTTATTACACAGGCTAAAGGAGGATGGAAACTACATAAAATTGTCAAGTGTTGAGTACTGAACTCCTAATGAATATATAACAAATACTGTACATTTGTTTAAATAATTAAAAACTACCAGTCACATGGTATGCACAAGTTTTATGTGAACTTGTCTGTTTTGTTTTTTTTATATATATATTGCGATTAAAATAAACGGGGACACACAATTAATTCCATTACTACAAAGTCACGGCTGATGTTGTTACCTCTTCTCATACATTCTGCTGTTGGTTGTGCTGCTACAGCGATATAGAAATTCACAGTTTATGACTATTTGATCCTTGTTCCTACACCGGTGCTTATGAAATAAGCAAATCACAAAACTTGACAATGGCATCACTGATAGAGCAAGAAAAATCTCTTGGTGACATAAATTTACAGTCAATCGAAGACATCTCATGGCATTCAAAGCAAAAGCTTGTGTGAGCGAATTAAAGGATAACCTACAAGATCATGACCAAAGTCCTATGGCTATGAAATTCATTTCTTTTGTAGGAATACAAGCATTAAAAATTACCCTAGATATTAATATCCCACAGAATATCATGAAAATGACTTACAATGACCTAAATAATTCAATTCTAAATCATGTTGCTCCTTTAAAGAAACTGATATCAGCCGAAAGAAAATTCTTCTCCACATTAATAATTAAGGATGATGATGATAATGATAATAATAATAATAATAATAATAATAATAATAATAATAATAATAATATTCCAACAGATGGCCATCCATGCTCGTCATCAAATAACCAAAAGAAAAAGAATGAAAAATGGTCTAGGGAAGATAATAAAGAAGTTCTTACAGCCTTCTACCATGCCATATATTTCCCAACAGATAAATCTAATACTGTACAAACCTACTTAAACTGGAGACAGAAACACCTTGAAGTAAGACCCTACAGAGACAGTAACAAACTTGCCAACGTCAGAAGAAACATTATGAAAAAAAAATTACTAACTGAAGTAGAGATTGACCAAATTAAACAAGCAGTAAGGGATAAAAAGAATGAAACTGCAGCTAAAGAAGATACTACAGAGGAAATAATTATAAACCAGCCCAAGGCTGATGAAAATACAGTAATGATTGAAATAGTTAAGCTAACTGATAGGCAAAGTGAAATACTCTCTGAACCAACCATAAACACTAAGGCAGGTGAAAATCAAATAGATGAAGAAAGTCATACAGAAATCGACGCAACAGAACTACATGATCTAAAAAATCAAATCATGATTGAATGGCTGAAAATTAAAGAAACTAGTATGAATGAACGCGACACTCTCCCCAAAATTCGCAATTCTAACCAAAACCTGAAAATAATTGGTAAAATCCGCCTTGCACTTAAGGATATAATTTCAGCTAATGATGTTGATATTACAGATCTCAACCACCTGTACTATGCATCCGCAAGAATCTCAACGATTCTATGTGGTGAAAAGATTAGAAAAAGACAACACTCGCACAAAAAGCCTTCTTGGCAAGAACGCATTCAACACCAAATTAAGCTGCTTAGATCTGACATAGAATGTTTGAAAAACCTTAAATTTGACAAGAGTATCAAACCTACAAAGACCCAAAAACTAAAGAAAAAATATAATATGAAAACCATAGTTGACATTGATGCCACCATAGAAACCATCAAGCAAAAGGTATGTGCTAAAGCTGCCCGCATAGCAAGGTATGAAAAGTGTGTTAGATTCTTCCGAGATAATAATAACATGTTCAAAAATAACCCCAAAAATTTCTACAGGAAGATAGGGAAAACACCAGTAACAATAAAGTCTGTCCCATCAAAAGAAGAAGTGCAAGAATTTTGGAATAAAATCTGGGCAGAAGATAAAACACACAATGGATTGATAGAATATCTACAGACCTAGACTCCTTAGAGGAGCAAAAGTGGGAGGGGGTCAAGGTAGAAGATATAAGATCTGCTCTCAGGAGGTCAAGCAAATGGAAGTCTCCAGGAAAGGATAAAATTCCTAACTTCTGGTTGAATGCCTTCCCAGAAAGCCATGAACTGCTAACAAAACTTTACAACAATGTTTTGCAAAATCCTAGTTTGATGCCCTCTTGGCTAGTTAATGGTTTAACATTCCTGCTTCCAAAAAATGAGGAAACAAACGAACCAAAAAATTATCGCCCCATAACCTGCTTAACAACAATGTATAAGACGCTAACATCTGTCCTAACCGAGTACACCTATAGTTTTTTAATAGAAAGTAGCATATTCCCTAATGAGCAAAAGGGATGTAAACATGGATCTTGTGGTTGTAAAGATCAGCTACTCATCAATAAGATGATCTTAGAAGATTGTCACAAGCGACACAAAAACTTGTCAATAGCCTGGATAGACTATAAAAAGGCCTTTGATAGCCTACCACATAGCTGGATTAGGAAATGTCTGGAAATGTATAAAATAGCTCCTACTCTGAGAAACTTTTTATCTGTAAGTATGAGATCATGGAGAACCACACTGATGTTGAACAATGACAATGAATATCTAAATGCTGGAGATGTAAGAATTTCATGTGGCATTTTCCAGGGTGACTCACTATCACCACTCCTCTTCTGTCTAGCCCTAATACCGCTCTCAAAATTGCTCAATGATGCACAGTATGGTTATAAAATATTTGATAAAAATATAAATCATCTCATTTACATGGATGATTTAAAGCTCTTTGCAAAAAATGACCAACAACTCAAAGGCCTACTAGCGATTGTTAAACAATTCAGTGATGACATCAGGATGCAATTTGGCTTTGATAAATGTGCAAAAGCTACCTTTATCAAAGGAAAAATGACAAATACATCTAATGTGAACCTTGATCAGCAAAATGTCATAAAAGAGTTAGAACCAGCGGAGAGCTACAAATACCTAGGGGTAATTGAAGGGGACAATATCAAGCACTCAGTGATGAGGGAAAGGATCAGAAGAGAATGTTATCGCAGGGTGAGAGCAATACTGAAGACAGAGCTGAACGCGAGAAACAGGATCGAAGCGATCAATGCTCTAGCCATACCAGTCGTGACTTACAGTTTCAATATTGTTAACTGGTCAATTACTGAAATATGTAATGTTGACAGAAAAATACGAAAACTGTTGACAATGCATAGAATGCACCACCCTAAGGCAGATATAGAACGTCTTTATCTACCAAGAAAAGAGGGAGGCCGAGGACTTCTACAGCTGGCATTATCAATGAAGGTAGCCACAATTGGCCTAGACACCTATCTGAAAAACTCTGAGGACTGGATGCTAAAACTTGTCTTAAAGCAAGAAAGCATCTTACTCAGTAACAAAACAGGCAAAGGAATATCTAAGTGAATTCCAATTGCAACAAATTCAAGAATTAGACGAACTAGAAACACCTGCAGAAAAAGCTAAGCGCTTGAAAACCCGTGCAAAAATTGCTGCCTTAGATATTATGACTGAAAAATGGCATGGAAAACCTCTCAATGGCAAATACCCAAAGAGAGCGAATAATGCAGATATTGACAAAGCCCTTACCCACCAATGGTTAATGGCCTCTGGCTTGAAATCAGAAACAGAGGGGTTTATCATAGCAGCCCAAGATCAATGCCTACCTACAAAGAACTACCAGGCCAACATATTAAAGAACGGCAGCTCCCCATTATGTCGTATATGCCAACAACAAAATGAGACCATCGATCATGTTGTCTCAACAGGCATGATAGAGCTGCACAATATATTCACTGGGTAATATGCAAAAACCTGGACTTGCCCCATGATAAAAACTGGTGGGAACACAAACCACCCCCAGTACTTGAAAATGATCACATTGCACTCCTCTGGAACTTCACCATTCAAACTGACAGAAAGATAGACGCAAATAGGCCAGACATCATACTGAAAGACTTCAGACAAAAATCATGCCTCCTCATTGATATGACTGTCCCAATTGATATAAACGTATCTGTCAAGACCTACCAAAAACTGAGCAAATATAAAGATCTTGAAATAGAAATTAGCAAAATGTGGAATCTGAAGACGAAAACAATACCTATTGTCATAGGTGCCCTGGGAATGACAGCGAAATGGGCTGATTACTACCTAGCTCAGATACCAGGAAACCCCAAAATGGCTGAAGTTCAAAAGATAGTGCTCATGGGAACTGCCCATATCCTACGTAAAATACTGTCTATGTGATCTCAAATTTTAAAGCAAACACATAATTTTCTTATGGTTTCTTAAACATTCACTTGAACAAAACTGTACAAATCCAAATATATGGTACCCTAGGCATAACACCTACATGAACTTCTAACTTGTTGTCTCTTGAGGTCTCTGGGTGAGACTTGGATCCAACTTGTACAAATGCAAAACAAAAGTCAAACATAAAGGAAGAAGAAGAAGAAGAAGAAGAAGAAGAAGAAGAAGAAGAAGAAGAAGAAGAAGAAGAAGAAGAAGAAGAAGAAGAAGAAGAAGAAGAAGAAGAAGAAGAAGAAGAAGAAGAAGAAGAAGAAGAAGAAGAAGAAGAAGAAGAAGAAGAAGAAGAAGAAGAAGAAGAGCAGGCCCTCCCCAAACCACTGTTCTATCGGGGATGGCTAGGATTTTGTGAATTGTGTTCGGGTGCTGTTTCTTCCGCGAGAACTTAGCATACACGTATCAAAGCTTATAATTTGCGGAAAGAGACTTTGTCCGCTCTCACAGAATCAACCTGGCTTAAGAAGACGATGAACTCTGAGAAGTAAAATAATAATAAGAAGAAGAACAATAATATCATCATCTGCGTCACCATCATCACATTTTAATAATAATAATAATAATAGTTAAATACTACGATTTTTCTCCTAAGCCTGTCTACCTATGTGGAGATTAAACTTCATTTGCACAAAGTTTGTGCACAGCATCCTTCATATATTTAACAATAATTTTCCTAATATCATTCCCTTTATTTATTATGACATTCATGAAACAACAGCTTGTTCTCTCTTGAATCAATCAGCTAAGTTTTTATTATTATTGAAATGTAACTTAGTCAATGAATCTAGGTTTCCTCCTCCTTTCACTATCTCAATTGCAAAGGTCACATGTATTTCATTTCAATTTCAGTTAGCCTCCCTTTCTCATTGCAAAATGTTTATACTATAAATTTGCTGATTAAAATGTACATGTAAGTTAATTTAGTATTAATAGTAAATGATGATAATAATAGTTAAATACTACGACTTTTCTCCTAAGCCCATCTACCTATGTGGGAACTGGCCTTGTTTGCACAAGGTCAGTGCACGGCATCCATTTTTTGCACACCATTATGCCCAGCCACCCACCATTCCCCACCACCATCATCTTAATTCATACATGAACTGTTTCACTTGGTGACTCATATAATCCTTTTGTGCTGTGTGGGAGTACATATTTTACTTATACCTTATACCTTCATGCAGGCACTCAGATGAGTGTCGTATACAGTTAAAAGTACCTCATATATAAACATTTAGACATACAATACTTAAACCATCCTTTGTAGTCACCCTTTCTTCTCTTACAGGTCAACTTACATTCCCTATTCTCATACCCTCTTCATCTCCTGTTGGCTCCTGTTTTGGATAATGTATTGAATGGGGAAACTGATTCATTGTAATTCACTGAATAAACTATGTACCAAAGCTCTATGCTAGCTGGCAAGTGTTTGCGAGATGTAGTTTGGTTTTGTACCTAGGAAGAGTACCACAGATGCCATCTTCCTAGTGAGATAGCTGTAAGAAAAGTACTTGACCAAAAGTGAGCCAGTGTAGTTAGACTTTGTCAAACTGGAGAAAGCTTTCAACAGAGTTTCCTGTTCTGTTATCTGGTGGTCTCTAAGGAAGCTTGGAGTAGAAGAGCAGCTTATTAGATCTGTACAGACCATGTATGGTGGTGCTGTCAGTAAGGTGGCTAGGAATACAATGATGAATTTAGTGTACAAGTAGGGGTTCACCGATGCTCAGTCCTCACTTTTATTCATTATAGTTCTCCAGGCCTTAACAGAGGAATCTAAAACTGGATGCCCATTGGAACTACTATATGCTGATGACCTCACTCTTATTGCAGAATTTTTAGCAGAATTAGAGAAGAAATTCCAGGTATGGAAGCAAAGCCTGAAATCAAAAGTTCTTAAAGTTAACCTAGCAAAGACTAAAGTTGTTGTTAGGCCCTGCCCAATATGTAGGAAATGAGATGGAAAAAATTCCATTCACTGCACTCAGTGTAAGCTATGGACAAATAAGAGGTGCAGTGGAATCGAAGGTAGATTAATAGATAAAGTCATCTTTGTATGTGGCAGATGTGCAGGAAAAATAAGCACTAAGAGTACAGATACTCTCAAATGCCCAGTAAGCTCTCTTGAGGTTATAGCTAGTTTCTGTTACCTAGGTGACAAAATTAACAATGGTGGAGGTTGTTTTGAAAGTATTGTTTCTAGAATAATAATAGGATGGAGGAAGTTCAGAGAGATATTACTTTTGTTGGCAGCAAAAGGACTCTCTCTCAGAGTGAAAGGTAGATTGTATGATGTTTGTGTGTAAA